>NC_045435.1:47800472-47851097 GCF_002776525.5 Piliocolobus tephrosceles
CGCCGGCCTGCTGGAGCGACACCGGCGACACCTGGCCGCGTGCGCCCGCCGCCCCGACCCGGGCCCGGGTCCCGGCCCCGGCCCCGGCCCCGGCCCGCAGCCGCTCGGCGCCATCCCAGAGCTCGGCGGTCGCCGAGACAAGTAAGCGGGGCCCGGGGCGGCGGGCGTGCTGGGGGCGTGGGAACTTCTTGGGGCCCGCGGCTTCCCTCCGGGGCTTGGCTGGCGGGCGGGCGGGTGCAGGAGGGCGTGTGGCCGGCCCGGGAGCGCCCACGCCCGTCGCCAGACCCCTGGGGGCTCCCTGGGATTCTCTGGCGGGGTCGCCTCCCAGACCCGGAGCTCGATCTCGGGTGGGGACTGCGCTCCCTGGAAAGGGGCTCCAGGGAGCTGCCCAGCGCTCCCGCCGGCCTGGCTCTGCGCTGCAGCGCGGACTCAGAGTCGGCGACCCCCGGAACTGGGTGCACCAGGCGGAGGTCTGTCCGGGGAGCGGATCTAGGTCTCGCAGCAGCAGGGCCGGAACTCCCGACCCGGAGATCCCGAGATCGGTAGGGAGGGGTCGCGGGCCGCGCGAATCCCGCCCTGGAGCGAGCCTGGGTCGCTTGCGGGTCGCGGTGTCCCTGGAATGGACTCTGCGCTGTGTCCAGTCCGGGACGCGCAGAGCCCTCCTCTCTGGACGCCTCCGTTTCTTACTTCAAGGCTGGGGTTAATTCCCGACCGCCTCGCCCAGGGATTACCCGGGGCCATTTCGGACCCAGGATTAAGTGAGGGATGGGGAGAGGTACAGGGCGGGGCTGTCCAGCAGGCCTGGACCCCAGCGTCCCTGCCGGCTCGCAGCCCGCCGGCCGGGTTCCTGTTTGCCTCCCATGGGTGTGGGTGTCGAAACCCAGAGCATTCTCACCCTGTGGACCTGTGGGCGCCCATCTGGGGCAGGACAAGGGGGCTGGTAGGCTTCGGTGCCGCTGGGGCGGGGTTTCTGCTGCTTTGTGCCCTCTGCCTGCGCCTCTGCTTCTCTGTCTTCGGGATCACCCGGGGCACACTATGAGTTGGCCTGGGGAAGACTAGAAATCACTGTGCGGTTGGGGGAGTGGCCGTGGTCAGGGCTTCAGGACAGTCTTCCTGCTGGGCGGCCCTTCCAGGGTGGAAATGGGGGAGGAGTTAGCCTGGCTCCAGAATGGGAGGTGGTTCCTGATTCCCAGGAGTCCCAATACTGTCATGGAGACCCGAGTTTGGCACCCCAGGGGGGCTGCAGTGACTGTGGCCATGGGACAGGCCCTGCTTGCTGCCCTGCCTGGAGGGCGTGCTGGCTCTGGGCGGTGCCAGTGGGGCTGGGGGGGTCTTTGGAGGAGCATTGTGAGGATGGGGTCGGGCTGTGAGTGAGCGCATGGCTTTGTGTGTGGCAGGCTCTTGCTCTCTGTGAATGGGGAGGGAGGGGCAGGGCGAGTGTATAGCTCCTAACTGGTGTCACTGGGAGGAAGCAGAGACCCTGCCCACTGCCTGTCTGGGCCCCACTCCTGGCCCTCTGGAGTCTCTGAGACTCCCTTCACTCTTCAGTCCTGCCACAGCAGCTGTGGGTCTCCTGGAGCTGGTCTCAGAGGGGCCCCGGCCCTTTGCCCCACACCAGGAGAAAAGAGAAGCTGGAGTTGTCCAAGGAAAGTCCTCAGCAGCTTGGGGAGGTGGCACCAGGGCAGGTCCCGAGTCCCTGCTTTCACGGGAAACAGTGACACGTTGGTTGGCACATGCCTCACACCACCACCCTGGGAAATGGCTTCCTTTTTCCCCTCAGCGTCACCCCTGGTGACCACGCAGGGGACAGGAGGATGCTGAGAGGCAGCACATCCGTCCTGCCGTGGGGCATCTGGGTTACATCCAGGCAGCCCCTGGCCAGGGGAAGCCAGGATGGGAAGGCTGGGATTTCGTTGGAGACACAGCCATGGCCTATGAGAGAGAGCATCGCCTTTAGGGAAAGCAGGGTGTCAATACAGTCCTCAACCCACGGTCTAGGTCGAGCATGGCTTTCAAACTTGAACGTGTACACCAGGAGCCTGGGAATCTTGCTACAATGCAGATGCTGAGCCGGTGGGTCTGGGGCAGGCTGGAGTCTGCATCTCTAGCCAGCTCCTAGGACACCCACTGTTGCTGCGCCCAGGCCCCAGGGTGAGCAGCAAGGCTGTGGGGAGTCCTGGTGTGAGCAGGAGCTGTGGGTGGGTTCTCTTCAAGATGGAGCAGCTGGGCCCATTTTTGTACATCTGATTCACTCCCTAGTCTTTTGGGAAGGAGAGTGCTGGGGTCTCCTCCTCTCACAGGAGACTCACAGGGACGGGGGCATCATGCGGCCTGCTCACATGCGTAGGTTTCTGGGCCCCCCCGCCGGGACTGCTCTGCAAACCATGAGTTGGACGTGTCCTACTGCCCATCTGTAGAGCAAGGTGATTTATGCCTAAGGAACATGGGATAACCAATTCCCTTGAAGACTTTTATTAAGCACCTGCTATATGCAGACTCATTATCAATGTGCTTGGAAATGTAAGAGGAAGAATGGAGAGGAGAGGAAGAGAATAAGCAACTCTGTGTGGAGAGACCAACATGAGTGGACAAACTAGGGTCCCAGGCCCAGCCCTGCGCTTACCAGCTGGTGACCATGGGACAAGTCACACTACCCCTCCTAGCCTCGGGTTTTCTGAAATGCAGGCAAAGCAGGAATGATCATAGCTGCCTCCCATACTTTTTTAAGGATTAAGCAAAGATGGGCATGGAGGAAACTGGTATACTGTAAGTGCTTAATGCAGGTCAGATTCTTCCATTGTCCACCTGTTTGTCATTTCTTTTGGGCCAGCTGAGTACAGGCAGGGGGTGAGAACTTTGGAGCCGGGTGCAGGAGGCATGGAGAGGGGAATGGGTTACCGTGAAGAGGGCTGCCCAGAGGCTAGGTGGGGGTTGAGCATGGGTTTCCCAAGGCAACACGGCCATGCAAGGCCACAGCATCAGGATTGACTTCCTGCTGGGGACTGAGCTCCCCTTTTCCCCTGCCTGCACACAGAGGCCCTGTGAGGGAGGGTCTGGCGAGCATGCCAGGCTAAGCCAGGCCTGGCTGACCTACTCAGCCTCCAGATTCTCTGGCCTGAGTCAGGAGCCCCCAGCCCGCCGCACAGACAGAAGGTGCAGTGACTCGCGGGGGATGGATAGATGCAATTGAGAGATCACTGAGCAGCCTAGTCCTGGGACAACAGTTAGCCTGGCACTGCCTCACCCATGCAGTCTGTGGGCAGGTTGACTTTGTGTGCCGGAAGCGTCCAAGTCCAGAAACCTTTAAACTCTTTCTCAGGGAGTGCTCTTTCATGCCTTGACGCTCCTGAAAAATACCATCGTGAGTTTCTCAGCTCTGGGAAAAACAGGATGATAACAGGAAAAAATACAGTGATGGGATGCCTGTGGTTACTTTGACTATTTGGCTATGCTTTTTCCCTGACGTCAGAATTCATATCCAATGTCTGGTTGGCTACATGCTAGTGATCTGTTTCTGGAATTGCTGTCTGCTCACTAGAGGTTCAGACGCATAATAGGCACTCAGTAAAGATTTGTTGAGTGGATGAAGCCAGAGGGATCGATTAAGGCCATTGCATTTTCCTTTAGAAAGTCAGTTGAACTTCAGCAGGCACAGGTGGATTGACAACCACCCAGACCCAAATCCCAGGGAGCAGGGGTGGGGCCGATGGCTGCATCCACCGGGGGCTTCCTGTGTGCCTGCCCTGCTTGCAGTCTATGCCTTGGTCAGGTCATCTCTTTGTCTCATCACTCCTGTGAGGCAGGTGTAGCTGCTGCTCCCATTTTACAGATGTGGAATCTGAGGCTCAGAAATCATGGCCTTGCCCAAGCTCTCCCATCTGGCTAGGGGGTGGAGCCAGGATTTGGGCTCAGATGGTCTGGCTCGGCCTCCCCGTCCAGCCCCCCACCCCCCACGCCCCCTGCTGAGACGGAGTCTTGCTCTGTCATTCAGAGCTGGAGTGCAATGGTGTGATCTCGGCTCACTGAAACCTCTGCCTCCCGGGTTCAAGCAATTCTCCTGCCTCAGCCTCCTGAGTAGCTGGGATTACAGGCGCCACCACGCCCAGCTAATTTTTGTATTTTTGGTAGAGATGGGGTTTCACCATGTTGGTCAGGCTGCTCTCAAACTCCTGACCTCAGGTGATCCACCCGCCTTGGCCTCCCAAAGTGCTGGGATTACAGGTGTGAGCCACCTCGCCCAGCCTCCCCCAGCCTCCCCCCAGCTCTTATCCACCCACCACCTGCCCTTCATGCTGTCAAATGGCCAGACCGTCTCCCAGGATCCCGGTGACTCCTGGCTTCTCGAGCTGGAGAAAGCCCAGATGGGAGGTTTCCGCCCTGCCGTGTGCAATCTCGTCACCAAGGCAGGGCTCCTGGTGTCATGTGGGGTGGCAGTGCAGAGGGGGCAAGGATTTAATGAGATGATCCCTTCCAGCCTTTGATCTTTCAGAGTTCCTTGGCAGAAGGAAACATCGCCTAAGAAGGCTGGGGGTAGGGGGTGGGGAAGCCCAGTGGAGTGGCCTGCCTCACTTTCTGGTCCCCTCCAGCCCTTAAGTGCTGTCATATCACTGGGAGAGGACGTTTTTCTGATGCTCTGAGTTGGTGACTCACTCTGGGGGAGGTTTTCAGTGGCATTCAGGCTCTGTTGATTTACCAAACCAGTATTCTTCCCGGGTTCGTGGTGACATTAACCATACGGCGGCACGTCAGTTCAGAGGCAAGCTCAGGGGTGGCCACTGATAAGGGGGCAGCAAGCAGAGACTGGATTGTCCTAATGGGCAGCAGGCTGATGACACAGGAAGCCATCCTCAGGAGGGTCCTGCCAGGAGCCCCTGATAAGTGTGTTGTTCTTCAGAGTAGCCGGGAAGCAATGCTGGGCCAGGGGCTGGGGATCTGAGGGCACTTAGGTTGGATTTCCTGTCCCCTCTTAGCAAAGAGGAGGGGGCTGTGGAGAGACTGAGTGAGGCCGAGAGGGCTCTCTTCTGATCTCTGAGTTGGCAGAAAGGGTGGCAGGGCGGAGGGAGATACTGTGTCATATTTTGGTTCAGTAATGTTCTTGTTCTCCCTGCCAAGATAAAGCCTGTGTCCAGTGCTGGGGAGGATGTCCCCAAGTCAGGAATGAGCTGCAGTGTGCTCTGGGAGACTTGTCCTGATGGGACAAAATGTGTTCAACTCCAAGGGAGTGGGGAGAGCAATTCTCATTTTCTAACAGATGGTAGAGTCCACAGAAAGACGAGGGAGTGTGTCTCCAAAGCTCTCCCAGCCGTCTGACAAACTGGGCAAATTATTATTTTACAACCTGGAAAATAAACCATGAGATGTTTCTTTATCCAGCTCGAGCTGAGGATGACAGCGAGTGGCACTGTGTGCGAAATAAAGTCGGGACCTACTTGTTTCTGACGTTTGGTTTTCGCCTCCCCTTTCTGGATTCAGGCTCGCTGCACCTGGCAGAGATCAGGAGGCTTTGCCGTGCTAGGAGGAGTGAGAGGGGTCGGTCACGTTGGAGGGGCCCGGAGTCAGGCATTTGGGGACATCAACATTTTTTGCCAGCTGGGTGGCTATTTCTCAGCTGTTTTGTCTATGACATTGTTTTGACAGCTGATCCGGTCTTTTGTGTCTTATTTTCTGTGTGTGTGTGTGTTTTTTTTTTTTTTAGAAGGAGCAATGCTTTGCCTAACTTGGGAAGTGCACCATTCTGAGCTTGTCAGGGTGTCAGCCGTATAATTGCCACAGAGCAGCAGGAAAAACAACACAGGCCAGCCAGGCGTTCTGCAAGAACTGGAATAGGGGAGAAGGAGTTGACCTAATTGGAATGGAGCAGAGGCTGTGGTGGGGCCAGGAAGCAGTCCGGGTTCAGGGGCCTCCAGTGTTCTGCCCCTGCCTAGGGCAGACCCGGGCCAAGCTGCAACCAAGTGACTCAAACGGAAGCTCTGAGGCAGCAAGGCCTTGGGAGTTTGAATGCTGCCCTCCGAGGGGCGGATATTCCAACAGGATGCACCAGGCCAGTTATGGCAAACATTGGGTGCTTCTGTTTTCATCGGGAAACAGCTGCTGCCTTGAGGTTGCCAACGCCTGTCTCCAGTCCATCGGCCCTGGCCTTGCTCTGGGGACCCCACAGGTCCCCATAGGTGGCTCCTGAGCAGTTAGCCCTGTCCCTGCAGCAGGCTGGTAGGATCCTAGCCCTGCCTCAGCCACTTCCCTGCTACTTGGACTTTCCAAGTAACAGCCCCAGCCTCTCGGAGTTGCTGTCTCTCCCCATGAAAATGGAGAAGGCCTCTTCTGTGCAGAGAGAGCAGATACGGGAGTTGCCTGTGACCCGGCATTAGGTGGTGGCTCCAGGGGGAAGAATAGCCAGGGCATCAGTAATGCTTTTGAGGAGGCCGGGTGTGGTGGCTCACGCCTGTAATCCCAGCGCACTTTGGGAGGCCAAGGTGGGCAGATCACGAGGTCAGGAGATTGAGACCATCCTGGCTAACACAGTGAAACCCCATCTCTACTAAAAATAGAAAAAGTTAGCTGGGCGAGGTGGCGGGTGCCTGTAGTCCCAGCTACTCGGGAGGCTGAGGCAGGAGAATGGCGTGAACCTGGGAGGCGGAGCTTGCAGTGAGCCGAGATCACGCCACTGCACTCCAGCCTGGGTAACAGAGTGAGACTCCATCTCAAAAAAAAAAAAGAATGCTTTTGAGGATTGTTTTCCCTCAGTGTTTTATTACAAAAATGTTCAAACATACAGAAAAGTTGCAAGAGCCATATGGGGCAGAACACTGTCCCCCTGGGTTCTGCAATGAAGGTTTTGGAATATTTACTATGTTCCATGCCCCTCCGTCCTTGGAGGTGTCTGGAACCTTGTGGATGGGGAGCTCACATTGGTGGGGCACCTGCTGTGGTCCAGGAGCCAGGCCCTGCACTGCCTGCACCCGACCGCCACCTCTTCTACTCACACCCGTTCCTGGGCTGCTTGTCCTCGGTTAGGGCAGCTCCCCAACTGCCTCCACTTGGAAACATCATGCAAATGGGAGATGGAGACCTGTACATGGAAGATTACAGAGAGATCAGGCCAGGGAGGAAGGGGGCCAAGTGGTGTGCAGCCCCAGAGCAGGAAGCGAGTGACCACCCACTGGTGTCAACAGAGGCTTCCTGGAGGAGGTACCTTTGAGCTGAGACTTGAAGAGCAGGAGAGAGGAGGAGGATGGTGTCAAGGCAGGGGAAGCAGCATGTGTGTCTGTGCCTGGGGTGTGTGAGGGGCTGGGCGGTGCTGTTGTTGTTTGTAACAGGTCGGTACAACTGGACCAGGTGAGACCAGCCTAGAGCACTTGCCTTTCTTAGAACCTAGATATCAGTTTTTGGGGGCTGGTGGACAAGACTGGCCCTTGCCCTCCAAGCTGGGCCTAGCTTGAATCCTGATTTTGAAGTGTTCGGCTTTCCCTCTTGAATGAGGCAAGATCCACAAAGGAATGGATCAGAGCTTGTCGTTCTGCACCTGAACTTAGAATGTGTTGATTGTAATGAGGCCACAGTAATAACTGAGCCTGTTCTAGGTGCTGCGTGCTGGGCACATTCTTCTCTGTGTCTCTGTTGATGCCCTAACCCTGTGACAAGTGTGAACTGTCCTCATCCCATTTTGCATATATGAAACCTGAGGCTCAAAGAAGTTAAGCGGTTTGCCCACAGTCCCCCAGTGGCAGTGGTGGGATTCACACCTAGGTCTCTCTGCCTCCAGGGCCGGTGCAGTTCACCACCACGCCGGGCTGCTTCAGAACTGTTCACTGCATGGTGTACATGTTTTGGAAACGTTGGGGGCCATTTCCAAATGTGGCATGGTCCCTTCCCCAGATTTTTGGCTTCAGAAGCCAAAATGAACGTAGCTTTGTCACCCCCCTGGAGACAGCCCAAGTTGCTTCTCTGCAAAGCAGCTGACAGTGGTTGCACCCAGCTGGCAGGGCTGCTATGGGCAGTGGGTGCCAGTGTGCTTGGGGAGAGTCCTCTAAGCCATGCAGCACTCGGTAGCCAGTGCTGGGTGTTCCTGTCTTGAGTTGGTCTGACTTCCCCACTCCCCTTAGATGAACACTTGCTGAGCTCCCAGAAAACTGCTGTTCACGTCTTCATTCATGCAGGACACACTTGGGACATGTGGTTGCATGGGAGGGTTGGGATGGGGGCCTCCTCTTTTGGCTTTGTCCCAGCTTTTGCTGGAAGCGCCTGTGGTGGTTTAGATGTCCTTTGCTCTGCACGCCACTTGCGTGAAGAGCATCACACCTGTGGAGAACCAAGGGGCCTGGGCCCGCCCACTCCATGGGAACCGCGGGAGCACGACTTGCTAAGGGCAGAAGACAGGGCCTGCTCAGAGGGTGTCCTGGGACTGGCAGGGCAGGAGGGTCCTTGCATGTGTCTGGTAGTGCTGGGGACCCTTCCAGGGACAGGCATGTGTGTGGATAAGATTCACAGATGGGCTGCAGAGCCCATGAACAGCCCAAGGCTGAACGGGACCTGGTGGGGTAGCCTGGGAAATCCCAGAGACGGGACTCGAGGGAGGGTCCCGGCTTTGAGGTCTGCCTGTACTTTCTCCCCGTCGGCATGTGGAATGCACCTCTCTGAGCCTCAGTTTTTTCATCTCTGCTATGGGGACAGTGACAACTGGATCTCCCTCTTAGGGTTGCCCTGAGTGGGGAGTATGCCTGGAGGCATGGTTGAGGTGCAGGGAGCGGACCAGTGTGCATAGGGCAGAGTGAAGGGGACAGCGTGAGAGAGGAGCGTGGAGGCAAACAGGGCAGGGGCAAGGGGTGAGGCAGAGCCAGCAGGGCCATGTGGGCCCACTGGGGACTTTGGCTTTGATCTGAGGGAGACAGAAGTCCCTGGAGGGTGTTGAGCAGAGGAGGAAGTGATGGGACTTAGGTCTGGGCAGGATCTCTGGCCCCCGGGGCCGGCATGGGTACCAGGGTGAGGGAGGCTTCAGGAGACGCTGCAGAGCTGGGTCCTGGGAGCCTGGGCAGAGGCTGCTGGAGTGGGCAGGAACACGTGGGCTGGGGATGAAGGCACACAGCCCCACCCTGCCTTTCCCCCCAACAATCACCAGTCCAGACGCGAAGGAGAGAGAGGAGTGGCTCCAGATGGGAGGGGCCATGCCCATCTTGGCTGCCTGCAGCTGTTCTTGGAATGGGGAGTACTTGAAACGGGGAGTTCTTGAAACAGGGAGCGAGGGGGCCGGTGACACCCCTGGACTGTGCCTCTGGCTCCCCACACCTGGGCCACCCCCTTCTTTCACCTTGAGGGAGGAGCAGCCCAAGCAGGGATGGTCACTTTCTTTGGGCTGGCCGGGGCTTCTAGACGGCTTGGGTGAGGCTCCCTGTGGAGTATTTGGGCAGCACGGTGGCCAGGAGCCAAGATACAGACTCTGGGGCCAGGCCAGCAGCCTGAATCCCAGCTCCCTCCACCACACACCCCCTGTCTTCTCTGTCTTCTCTGGCCCAAGGCTGAGCCTCTCTGTGCTTCAGCTTCCTCACCTGTAAAATGGGGTTATAAAACCTCCCTGCTGGAGGAGTGGCAAGGATTACATCCTTGATGTATGTAAATGTGCACAGAGCCACTTGTATCACTATTGTTCCTTCTTTCTCTGTTGAGAAGGAAAGTTATTTTAGAAAGTCATGGAATTTGGAATCAGGTGACTTGGGTTTCAGCACATGTCTCTTGTCTATCCACTTCTCTGCATAGTTAATGCTGCTGATTTTGAATCCAACCATTTGTATGATGTGTTATCTCAATCCCTTTAATGCTGCAGCCTCTTCACTGTTTTAAAGTTGTGGAGTCTTAATTTTATTAAATTGAATTGAGGCCTCCCCACAAAAAAGGAGGAGCCTGGAAAGTTCCATCCCCCTCCCACAGCCCACGACATGCTCACATTTCTGCCTTTAGTTTCTGTGAGGCTTTACTTTCACCCAGTTCAGCAGTTCCCAGACTTGGAGATGTGTAAAAATCCACCACCTAAAAGGGGTGTGCGGGGTGACTCTGACCATCCCCTTTGACCCTCACCCATAGGTTGGCCTGCTTGCCCTCCCTGGCACCTACTGCGAGTGTCTCTGGGCTAAGGACTCAGCAGATGCCCCAGTACTGGGGCTTCACAAACACCAACTTTCCCTTTCACCAGATGATCCTGCAGGGCTGTGATGGACCACATCAAATAATGGGAACAAAGGTGTCTTGAAAGTGTAACATTGTACGAATGAATGCCCCTCACCTAGGGATGGAATGTGAGGGGTTTCTGCCACCCCTCCATTGTTGATGAGCTATAATAGTAACCTTGATGACTGGCTATTTATTGTAAGCACTTGCCACAATTCTGTGAAGTGGGGAGCATTATTATCTCCGTTGTGTATATGGGGGAACTGAGGCAAAACAAAGCAAGGGTGGTTGGGAAGGTTGTGGTGTAAGCAAGGATCAGCCAAACATATCCCTATCAGAGCTGTCATCTAGACATTTTTATTGAACTCTTAGTTTCAGTCCGTTTTGTTCAGAGAACATACTTTGTGTGATTTCAGTCCTTTTAAATTTGTTGAGACCCATTTTAGGGTCTGAGATGCAGTCTGTCCTGGAGAGTGTTCCATGTACATTTGAGAAGGATGTTTTCTGCTGTTGGGTGGACTGTTTTGTGCATGTTTGATAGGCCTAGTTGGTTTGTAGTCTTGTTTGTGTCTTATATTTCCTTGTTGGTCTGCCTACCTGCTCTGTTTATTATTGAAAGTGAGGTATTGATGTCTCCAATTATTATTCTTGTTTGTTAATTCTTATTTTGACTTAATTATAGTTTTTTTTGAGAAAGGGTCTTGCTCTGTCATCCAGGTTGGAGTGCAGTGGTGCAATCAGAGCTCACTGTAACCTCAAACTCCTGGGCTCAAGCAATCTTCCCCATCAGCCTCATGAGTAGCTGGGACTACAGGTGTGCACCACCGTGCCCAGCTGATATTTAACGTTTCTCTAGAGATGGGGTCTTGCTTTGTTGCCCAGGCTGGTCTTGAACTCCTGACTTAAAGTTATCCTTCCACCTTGGCCTCCCAAAGTTCTGGAATTACAGGCATGAGCTACTGCACCCAGCCTCCAATTATTATTCTTTAATTGTCTCTTTTTTCCTTCATTTCTGTCAGTGTAAACACTTCATGTATTTTGGGGTTCCGTTGTTGAGTGCACATACAGTTATTATTGTTGTGTCTTCTTCTTTTTTTTTTTTTTTGAGATGGAGTCTCGCTCTGTCGCCCAGGCTAGAGTACGGTGTCACCATCTCGGCTCACTGCAAGCTCCGCCTCCTGGGTTCACGCCATTCTCCTGCCTCAGCTTCCCGAGTAGCTGGGACTACAGGTGCCCACCACCACGTCTGGCTAATTTTTTGTATTTTTAGTAGAGATGGAGTTTCACTGTGTTATCCAGGATGGTCTTGATCTCCTGATCTTGTGATCCGCCCACCTCAGCCTTCCAAAGTGCTGGGATTACAGGCATGAGCCACCATGCCCAGCCTATTATTGTGTCTTCTTAATGAATTGTCCCTTTTATCATTATGAAATGTCCTTCTTGGTCCCTAATAACAATGTATACTTAAAGTTTATTTTGTCTGATTTTAGTTACAGCTACTTTAACTCATTTTGGTTACCGTTTGTATATCTTTTTCCATCCTTTCATTTTCAACCTATTTGTGTTTTTGAATCTAAAGTGAATCTCTTGTAGACAGAATGTAGTTGTATTATGTTTTTTGTTATCCATTCTACCAGTCTTTGTCTTTTGATTTGAGTGTTTAATCTACATTTAATATAATTATTGATAAGGCGAGATTTACCTATACAATTTTGTCATTTATTTTCTGCATCTTATATCTTTTTTCTTCCTGTATTCCTCCATTATTACCTTCTTTTGTAACTATTTTTCTCGTGTAATATTTTAATCCCCTTGTTTATTTTAGTATATAGGGGACCTTTTAGAGCACGATAAAACTTGTTCTAGAGGCAGAATATCCCACATGAATTTATCCTCATCCAGAGAGAATAAAGACAGGGGCAGGATCTAGACAGGGAATGTTGACAGTGAAGCCCAGAAAGTGGCAGGCGCCAGAGAAGAAAGCTGGCAAACACAGGTGCGGACCCATCACAAACTGGGTAGGCACCAAGGAACCAGCCCAGAAGCTTCCTGAGGACAAGGAGAGTGAATTATTTGTCTCTGCTATTTCTTTAAGGGGTCCTGCCTCAGGGTAGGTTTTAATGAATATGTATTGAATGAATGAATCAGCAAGTCAATTAATCCATCATTCAGTCACTGTAAAGGTTATTTGTTGGCCCGTAACAGATTAATTAAACATTTAGTTTTAAAACAACCACCATTTTATTATATCTCATTTTGCAGATCAGAGGTTGGGTAGTGCTTGACTGGGTGGTTCTTCTGTTCACTATGTTTTTAATGGAATACTCAGTGGTATTCAGCTGCATAATGGGCTGATCTGGGGGGTCTAAAACAACTTCACTCACATATCTGGCACTTTGTGGAGGTGTCTGGGAGGTGGGCTCAGCTGGCACTGCCACCAGAGTATCCACATGTGGCTTCTCCAGCCTGGTGGCCTAGGGACCCCAGAGCCAGTGTTCTAAAATGCCTGTGTGGGAGATGTGAGGCTTCTTGTGATTGGACCTCTGGAGTCCCAGATGTACTTCTGCCACATCTTATTGGTCATGCGGATCACAAGGCCAGTCCAAATTCAAAGGCAGAGGAATTGGCCTCTACCCTCCCTGGGAGAAGGAGGAACAATTTGCAGAGATCCTTAATCTCCCACATTTGGTTTGCTCAGACTGGGCTCTGTCACTTCTGCCTGCCAAGGCTGCAGAAGTTTCAGAGTGGCCTGCCCACAGGTGGGCCTTGCTCCCCTCTCTCTGCCTGGAATGTGGCTGCTGTCCTGCCCCTGCTGAGCTGGCCTGTCTGCGGAGGATCACTTTTAGGGGTGGCTGTGTCTGCAGCATTCTCATCCTCCGGTGCAGCACATCAGGAGACCAGCACCCCGCCCCCAACCACCTGGCTTGGGCACTGAGGATGCTTCCTGGGCAGGGACCTGACCTGTGCCCTGGGTGGGGGACGGGAGTAGGCTGAGCTTCCCAGCCCAGTCACTCAGGGAATGCTTGCCCGTTCTTGTCTGCGTCCCCCTCACTCCAAGCTGTATTTTTAACTCCTGCCATATGGAGAAGCAGCCAAAACATCCAAAGAGGGAAAGGGGGTCTGGAGAAAATCATTGCCGCAGTGCAATTTGGATGGCTGCAGTCACTGAGAGTGCTGCCTTCTCAGTCCCACCTTCTCCCTGGGCACTAAGGACACCCAAGCAACCTTGCTCCTGCCTGGCTGTCGTCCTGCCCTGAGGGCAGGCAGGAGTGTTGGCCTGAGTTCCTCTTTTGCTGACAAGGGTGCCCTAAGCCGGTGGCCAAGTGCCTGCTAGTTGCCTAACCCCAACTCCCTGCACTGCAGCTCGCTCCGGATGCCTGCCGTTTTCACACCTCGTGCTGTTCCCGCTGCCTGGAATACCCAGCCCACATCTCTGTTCTTGCCTTTTGAAACCCCGCATGTCCTCTGAGGACTGACTCTGATCTCAGAACCTTTCATGGTGCTGACACGTGTTAAAATAAATGTCTTCTCTTTATGTTGATTATGTTTATTCCTGTAGCCCTGGTCGCTCTGCAGGCTTCCTGTCTTGTTACCACTGGGGGCCTGGGGGCTTGCATCTTCCCTCTCTGGGGCAGGTGGCAGCCACACCCCTTGCTCACCTTTGGAAGCCCTCCTACCAAACTGCCCAAATTTAAAATGACATATTTTGAATGAATTGATGATTGTTACATGGACAAGGGTCTCCAGATTGGAATGCACACACCCCTAGGGGCAAAGGACTGGATTTTTTGAGGTGCAGGAAAAACATGTACAATTAAGATTGTGTCTGCAGGCCGGGCGCGGCAGCTCACACCTGTAATCCCAGCACTTTGGGAGGCCAAGGCGGGCAGATCATGAGGTTAGGAGATCAAGACCATCCTGGCTAACACGGTGAAACCCCGTCTCTACTAAAAAATACAGAAAAATCAGCCGGTCGTGGTGACGGGCGCCTATAGTCCCAGCTACTTGAGAGGCTGAGGCAGGAGAATGACGTGAACCCGGAAGGCGGAGCTTGCAGTGAGCTGAGATTGCATCGCTGTACCCCAGCCTGGGCAATAGAGCGAGACTCTGTCTGGAAAAAAAAAAATTGTATATTTGCACTTATTATTTAATTTCCTCCTTAAACATCTTTTTGGTGGGCCCTTTTATGGATATTTGTGACATCAGTGCAGTCTCATCTGCACATGACTTATAAAGACACAGGTTCATGGTGGGAATCTTGCTCAATGCTTCTGATAGGGGAGCCTCATCAGAAAGTCTAGTGTCAGTGGCCTGGACCACAGCTGAGTTTTCACTGCTGTCTCCTGGAGACAGCAGCTTTCCTAGCATAAGGGTCTGTTCTATGAGATGGGCTGAAGAAAGTATGTATTAAGCGCCTACTGTGTGCTAGCTGGTTCTTTTTTATCTGTGCAACCCCATTCTGAAGATGAGAAAACTGAGGCTCAAACAGGTGAAGCCCTTGCCTGGGGTTGTACAGCTGGTAAGTGGCAAGGGCCAGACATGGGCCTGGTCTGTGGGACTCCCAAACCAGTGCTCTTGGCATCCTGCTCTGTGTCTGGTGGCCCTGATGCCCTCCTCTGGCTGAGCTCTTGGGCTCTGCTCAGGGCTGTGCATTGGCAGTGACAGGACCTGGCCTCTGTGTTTCTGTGGTTTCTGCAAAGGGTGGTCCTGCTAGTAGTGGTGTGATGCTTGTCCCTCATGGAGAGGACTCACCAAGCCCCTTCTTTTTCGTCCGCACAAATGTGAAAGCTCCAGGCTGAGAGAGGATGTAGGTGGATCTGGAGGAGAGCTGGTTGAAGAGGGCACAGCCCTCTTGTTTAAGAAATTTGCTGACTCTGGCCCCAGAAGGATACAGGGCTGGGGGGGGACCTGTTTAATCTCTGTTTTTCCAGATTTTCATTCATCAGATGCCAAAAATCCAATCCTCTTTGACTGAAGGCAACCAGAAGGATGGAAAATGCGGCTTTTATTTCATCAGAATGTCAGCCTTTCTTCTTTGTGTGGATTGTTTTTATTGTAAAATGTAGTTTCTTTTATCTCCACTGAACTGGTACCAGGTCTGTCCTCAGCCATTCAGGCTGCCATAACAAATGCCATAAACTGTGTGGCTTACAAACAATAGACGCTTATTTCTCACGGTTCTGGAGGCTGGGGAGTCCAAGGTCAAGGTGCCAGCAGGTTCAGTGTCTTTCAAGGGCCCTACTTTCCAGTTTATAGATGGTGCCTTCTCGCTGTCCTCACATGGTTGGAGAGGCAAGGAGCTTTCTGGGCCTCTTTTATAAAGCACTTATCCCAATCAGGAGGGCTCTGCTGTCATGACCTCATCACCTCCCAGAGGCCCCACCTCCCAACACCATCACCTTGGAGATGAGGATTTCAACACATGAACTTGGTGGGGAGGACACAGACATTCAGACCACAGCAAGGTCCAATAGAGTAAGCGGTTATGGAGCCTCTTGTGTGCAGACGTGTGCAGGGGTCAGGGGTGCAGCCAGGGGTCAGGGGTGCATCCGGGGCCCAGGGCATTCCTGCCGTCCACTTCACAGCCTGGTGGGGGAGCAGATACACCCCTAGAGCACCCCCTGTTTGGGTGGCTGAGACAAAAGCTTACTGAAGGACCGCCTGGGCTGGAGGAGGCAGTGAGGGTTGTTAGGAAGGACAGTGAGCCCGTAATTGTCCTGGCCTCGACTTTTGTGCTCTCCTTCAGAGACCCTGGGGATTCAGCGTGTGGGGTCTCCCTGTGTCTGCCTTGGAGAGGGTTGGCTTTTGGTTTCTTCTTAAGGTGACAGCTTCAGCAGTTTCCCGTATTTCTCCCTGAATAGTTCTCCTTTGCTTGATTTTATTGAAAAAAAAAAAACCTGCTTCCTCCGCATGATGGGAGCTGCTGGCTGCTGCTCTGTGCACGCTGTGTGGGCTTCCCTGAGCCTCCTGGTTTCATGAGAAAGTCCCTGCCCAGGGTCAGGGCGTCAGGGGCCTGTGGGCTTCCCGCCGCCCGGCCACACTGCAGGCTGAACTTGACCGGTAAGAGGCTGGCGTTTGGACTAGTTAGACCTGTGCTCCTTGGGCATTTTCCACACTTTCAAGACTCCGGGGAAAGCTGTGTCTCAGGCTGCTTGATGCCACATGGAGTCCAAGGGCTATGGCATTGAGATTGAACACTGTCATCTCTCCTGCCACAACATGCCAAGTGCAGTTTGGTTAAGACAAAATTGTGGAGGTGGTGGGTGCATGCAGTCTGGGTTTGGATACTGGCTCCATTCTGAGCTATGGGGGAATGTTTCCTCATCCTGAAAATGGGTGCAAGAACAGTGCCTCCCTCAGACAACGCCTAGCCAGTGCTAAGGGTGTGGGAGTACTCGCTCCATAGGCATAGTGGACCTCTGTCATGATCATTTCAGGTATAGGGAAAGTAACAGCAGGAGTCTCAGAGGTGAGAGGGAGTCCTGTGCTAGATAGGCATGGGATGTGTGGCTGAGATTGCTGCTTCCACTTACCTGGTTTCCCTTTTATTTTTTTTTTGCAATAAGGGGTCTTTTTTTTGGGGGGGGGGGCGGAGTCTCGCTCTGTTGCCCAGGCTGGAGTGCAGTGTCCGGATCTCAGCTCACTGCAAGCTCTGCCTCCCGGGTTTACGCCATTTTCCTGCCTCAGCCTCCCGAGTAGCTGGGACTGCAGGCGCCCGCCACCTCGCCCGGCTAGTTTTTTTTTTTTTTTTTTTTTTTTGTATTTTTTAGTAGAGATGGGGTTTCACTATGTTAGCCAGGATGGTCTCAGTCTCCTGATCCGCCCGTCTCGGCCTCCCAAAGTGCTGGGATTACAGGCTTGAGCCACCGCACCCGGCCTTTTTTTTTTTTAATTGCCCATAGAGCAGAATAAAGACTGCCCTTCTCAGCCTCTCTAGTGGTTACATGTGGCTGTGTGACACTGTGGTAGCCAGTAGGAGGTAAGCAATAGTGTGCTGTGCCACTTCCAGAAGGTACCTTGAGAAAGGAGTGTTGTGTCCTTTGACACTTGCTCTGTATCCTGTTGGCTGGAATGAGGATGTGATGGCTGGGGCTTAGGCAGCCACTTTAGATTGTGAGGACAGTGGCTGCACCAGAGGGATGAGGGGCTGTGAGTCTGCAGAAGCCTGTAACCTGGTAACCTGGAGGAACTGTCCCACCCAGCCTGGACTGCCCACTGCCAGACTCCTGCATGAGAGAAGAAACCATGGGTTTCAGTCTGCATGTATTTGTTTTTGGTCTCTCTTTGTTGATCCTGACCCTAATGTTATCTCCAGAGTGATTTTTCGGCTGTGCTTCATCTCTGGGAGCCTGAGGCCTCAGAGTTTGAGGGAGTGGGGGTAGAGGTGGGTCCCCCTGGAGCCCAAGTGTTGGAATGGTGAATTGAGCCACTTAGCAGATGAGGGCTAGGTGCTTCACGCAGTGCCGGTACATAGGCAGAGGCTCTGCTGAGGGCTGGGCCCTGATCCTAGGGGATGCTGAGTATCTTGTCACAGTTAGGGCAGCATCTAGCTGTGGTGGGGCCTGCAGGGATCTCGCAGGGGAAGAGCCTATGGGCCAGCGAGGCTGCCCTGCATGGGCTGAGGAGGAGGCAAGACTTGATTCACTTGGACAGGTTGCGGGGGACACATGGCCAGACGTTCTGGACCCGGATCATTTCTCAGGGGCTGGAAATGGTGCTCCTCTGCTTTCCAGGGGAAGAAGGGGTATCAGGGCTGCAGCTCCCACCTTTTTATCTTTCTGTGCTCAGCCATGCTGCTGACAGAGAAAGAGAGACACAGAGACAGACAGACAGAGATACAGAGAGACAGACGGAGACACAGAGAGACACAAACAGAGAGAGAGGGAGAGACACAGTGATAGAGAGAGAGACACAGAGAGAGGGACAGAGATAGGGATAGACAAACAGAAAGAGAGAGAGAAGAGGGGAGAGAGAACCAGAGAGACAGAGTGAGAGGGAAGTAGACTGGGTGACAGTCCCCCCAGAGAGGCAGAGACTGTATGTGTTTGTCAGAAGACCCTCCTGCCCTCTCCTCCTTCCTCCTCCTGCTTGTTGAATTAGTGATTGATTCATTCACCCATTCATTTGCTTCGCAAGCCTGCAAGGCCCACCCTCAGTGCCAGCCTTCCTGCAGTGATGCGAGAGCCTGGAGATGCTAAGCCAGTTCCCCAGGGGTGCCACGTGGTGAGAGGGAGCTGGAGGGAGGGAGGGAAGGAGGTTTGGTGAGGGGAGGTGGGGGTGCCGGACACCTGTCAGAAAATGCTAAATTTTGAAGATGATATCCCATGCAGGTTGACTTTGAGACAGATGAGAATTAGTATAGGAACCCAGGCAAACACAAGCCTGAGACCCAGGAGAGCAGGCAGGGGGGCATGTTTTTACCATGTGTGCCGCACTGCCCCTGGTCTCCTTAGAGTCCTTGGCCTCCCGTGGGTATCACGGCAGCCAGATGCTTTCCATGGGCAGGGCAGGGCCTGGTGAATCTGCCTGGACTGGAAAACCACTTTGAGTTTGGAGAGAAGTTGTGACAGACAGTGTGGCAGGAGGGAGACACAAAGCCTGAACTGGAGGCTGGGAGAACACAGGAGGCTGCACTTGGCGGAGCAGCCACTCCAGGGAAAAGGACTTTCCAGCCAGCCTGGCTGGGGTCAATGGCCTGGCCGGCGCCACCCGGCTCAAAAGCCTAGGCCAGGAGCTTTAGGGCTATTTATATCCACTCCAGCAAATCTTTTGATCTTGATGGTTCTGTGCAAAGCCTGTGTGGTGCTGGCTTGTGCACGTTGGACTCCCAGGCAGACAGGCGCAGGGACAAGGATGCAAATCCAGAGACTGACTGGGCCAGGAGACTTTCTTTTCCACAACTTCAGCTCAGGGAACTGCGGCTCAGAGGGGCTGAGAGCTTGGCCGAGGTCACCAGCAAGTGTGTGCCCAGCCCTGCGCTCCAGGCTCCACTCCAGCCTTAGGGCAAGGGGGAGGCTGGCAGGGACGGGGCACTGGGTGAGTACCTACTTAAAAAAAAAAGTGGGGCTGGGCACGGTGGCTAACGCCTGTAATCCCAGCACTTTGGGAGGCCAAGGTGGGCCGATCACGAGGTCAGGAGTTCAAGACCAGCCTGGCCAACATGGTGAAATCCCATCTCTACTAAAAATACAAAAAAATTAGTCGGGCGTGGTGGCACTTGCCTGCAATCCCAGCTACTTGGGAGGATGAGGCAAGAGAATCTCTTGAACCCAGGAAGCGGAGGTTGCAGTGAGTGGACATCGCACCATTGCACTCCAGCCTGGGCGACAGAGCAAGACTCTGTCTTAAGAAAACCAAAACAAAACCAAAAAAGTGTCCGCTACTTTTTTTCCCCCAAAGGAGGGTTGTTTGTTTTTAAAAATAGTGATAAATACACAAAATATAAAATTCACCTTTTTGCCATTTTTATGTGTGTAGTTTAGTGGCATTAAGTACATTCACGTTGGTTTTTTGTTTTGTTTTGTTTTGTTTTAGACAAGGTCTCGATCCATCGCCTCGGCTGGACTGCAGTGTCACGATCTTGGCTCACTGCAACCTCTGCCTCCCAGGCTCCAGAGATTCTTACGCCTCAGGTTCCTGAGTACCTGGGACTACATGCATGAACCACTGCACCTAGCTAATTTCTGTATTTTTTTTTTTTTTTTTTTTTTTTTTGAGACAGAGTCTCGCTCTGTCGCCCAGGCTGGAGTGCAGTGGCCGGATCTCAGCTCACTGCAAGCTCCGCCTCCCGGGTTCACGCCATTCTCCTGCCTCAGCCTCCCGAGTAGCTGGGACTACAGGCACCCGCCACCTCGCCCGGCTAGTTTTTTGTATTTTTTAGTAGAAACGGGGTTTCACCATGTTAGCCAGGATGGTCTCTATATCCTGACCTCGTGATCCGCCCGTCTCGGCCTCCCAAAGTGCTGGGATTACAGGCTTGAGCCACCGCGCCCGGCCATTTATGTATTTTTTAGTAGAGACAAGGTTTTGCCATGTTGACCAGGCTGGTCTTAAATTCCTGGCCTCAAGTGATCTATCCACCTTGGCCTTCCAAAATGCTGGGAACATTCACATAGTTGTACAACCATGTTCACCACCCAGCTCCAGAACTCTTCATCCTCCCACACCAAAACTCTGCCCCCCTTAAACATTTACTCCCACTCCCCTCCCCCAGCCCCTTTCTGTGTTTGTGAACTGTACTGCTGTAGGGACTCCACACAAGGAGAATCCTGCATTATTTGGCCTTTTGTGAGTGGCTTATTCACTCAGCACAATGTCCTCAGAGTTCACCCATGTTCCAGCATGGATCAGAACTTCCTTCCTTTTTAAGGCCAAGTAGCCTTCCATTGTGTGGACAGACCACATTTGTTTATCCGGTCATCTGTTGCTGCACAGTTGGGTGTTTCCGCCTTTTGGCCATTGTGAATGAAGCCATGCGCATTGGGTGTGCCAATACTTCTTCAAGACCCTGCTTTCAGTTATTTTGGGGGAACATACCTGGAAATGGGGTTCCTGGGTGCTGGGGTGAAGTGGCAGGTCCTTCTAGCTCTATGAACTCCGTCCCCGCGTAACCCCCAAGGCAGGTGTTACTATCTGCATTTTACAGACCAGGAAACTGGGACAGTGGAATGGGGGATAAAGACAGGAATGGTTTCAGGATAGCCACAGGCCCCTCCAGTGTGCCGGGCTCTTAGCCCAAGAAAGACGGGTTTGCTCCCTCACCTCCTTTTTTGAAAACAATTTTCATTATGTATGTATTTATTTATTTTTGAGGAAAGGTCTTCATCCTGCTGAGGATGAAGACATAAAAGTGTTGAGTGCACAGAGCGCAGTGCATAGTATGTAGTCAGTTGTTATGGCTTGTGTTGTCCTCTCAGGACTGACCCCGGTCACCTGAGGAAGTGTGGCTCAGGTCCAGGGGCTCGTGACTCTTGAGTGTCCAGCACACCAGGGAGCTGGCCTGCTCCAGGCCTGGCTTTACAGCCACAGGAAAAGGTGCTTATTCCTGTTGCCTGAGTTTACAGCAGTGAGTGCAGAAATGGCTTCACGCTTTTATAGGAGCTGCCGATTTTCCCAAGATGTCAAGTGTACTGATTTATGAAAGTTGCCTAAGAAAAAACTGGGCAGATATTTTACAAATCCATAAAATCCCAGAGCACGGCATTTTTACACTGGCTTCTGACTCACCTGCTAGGGACGCAGCCACCCAGGGTCATGCCTAACAAGGCTTGTAGCATTGAGTGCCATAAATTATGGAAGGAACTGAACTGTGTGAATTACATGGGTGAATTTCATGGGTATATTGTCAAGGGGAGATTTATTGGGAATTTTGGGGTGAGGCTTCAACTTTGTAAGCTCTTGGGGACCATGCATCCCTGGCTCTGCCCCTGGAGCTCAGGGGACAGATGCATGATCACCAGCTCCTTGCAGCACATGTGATGACAGAGGTGGGGGATGGGGGAGATGGGAGATCGGGCAGACGGCAGAGGACATGATTCTGGAGATTTGGGGCTTTGCTCGCTGTCTTGAGTTGAGTTCCCTGGGAACAGGCTCTAAGATGGGATTTGTGTGAAAGGGGATTCACTGGGAGCTCTTGGGCACAACACTCATGCGAGGGGCTGGGTGGGTAGAGGGGGCATTGGGGGGCATGGCATGGTCTCTGCAGAGGCCTCCTATAGCCGTTGCCACCAGAGCTCTGGAGCTGGGAAGGCTCTGAGGGGATGTCCCTAATCAAGGCCAGGGCACTGCCCTTTTTCCTTCCACATCGACTGGACATTGTGTGTGGCCCCTGGGGGAGAGAGGCGTGACCTTAGCCAAAGACAGTCCCCAAGCGGTACTCAGCTGGGAGCCCTCAGCAGCCAGCACTCCTGGCAGGTGGGGACAGGGAACGGGTCCTGGAGGGCGCCTGGGTGGCCTCCCCAGTGTCCGCTATAGCTAGTCAGGCTGATCTTTCTATATACAAATCAAGTGCCATGGCTGCTTCTCTGAAAAATCTGTCCCTCGCTCTCCTTTCCCTCTGAGTTGGCAAACTGGGTTCCTTGGGCCACACCCAGCTGACAGATCATCTATTTTACCAACTTGAATTAGTTGCCAGTATTTACAAATCCAGTGATTTTACATGAAACCTGAGACTTCCAGCTTGCCTTGAAAACAAAGCAAGCCCTGCCCACCTCTGGAGGACCCCTCTGTGGGAGGACCCCAGCTTCCTTCCCTCAGGGTCCTGCCGAGCCCCAGGGGGCTTTGAGACTAGGCCTCCTGTGGACCGCAGATAGGTTTGAAATCTTCGTTCCTCACTGCCTTACGCACGCAGCCCATACTTGGGTGTTCTGACTGCCCGGCTCTGTGCTGTGGCCTGGGCCCTGTCCAGCCTCCACGCTGGTGGTAGACCTGGCCACAAAGAGATGGGCAGGGCAGTTTAGTGTGGATTGGACCATTGGGTAGAGTGGATGCCAGACAGAGAGATCAAATAGGGCAGGGAGGCAGGGAGAGAGTGATGGGTGCAGCTTGAGGCCATCGGTCAGGGAAAACCTTGGCCGTCCCCAGTCCCCACACCTCTCAACCCTTCATTTCCACCAGTCTCTGCATTGGGGGCTGGGTGGCCTCTGCACCACCCAGTACTGGGGACTCCTTACATGCACCATGTGCCTTGCTCATCTCAGAGGACCCCTTCCACCCTCCTCTTCCTTCAAACCTTGAAAGCTTTCAGCCTCCTTGGCTGGGCCTGTCTCCCAGGCCCCAGGGCAATGCGACTTTCTCCTTCCATGCCCCGTGCACCCTGCCAGGTGGACCGTGGGGCCGGCACCAGGGTCAGCTTCTGGGCCAATGGGGTCTCTGTGTCCTCAGTCCCTGCACAGAGCTGGAGTCAGAAGAGGCAGTGCCAGGTCAGGCCTTGATCGTAGACTCAGGCACTGGTGAGGGGCTCTGCTTCTCAGGCAGCCTGGAACGCCAGGACTTTCACAGATCCTCTTGGGAACATGGGCTTTGGCTGCCGTTGCCAGATGCACCTGTTTTGACCAAAAATTGTCACTCAGTGAAAGATGAGAAAATCATGCCCCTACTGGACAGAAATAAGTGAAAGTATTGTGAGGACAGAAGCCATTCAGGGATTAATGGGAGTGTTGCACATCAGCCTGTCGTGTATTGATCTGCGTTTCTGCATCACTGCATAGGTACCCCTTATCTGGCTCCCTTCGAAATGTCAACCTGGGAATTAGGCAGTCCCGTATCTTTCTGGTTGGCTTCCAAGCAGCAGCAAATGTCAGGCCAGAGAACATCGTTAACTAGCATCATACAAATTAAGCTTCTGGGCTTGAGGGTTGCAACTTTCCTTCCCTCCCCCCTCTTCCCTTCCTCCTCCCCGCTTTTACCTCTCTTTTCTGTCTCCCCGACTCTCTTTTCTCTCCCTCCTCCGTCCTTGCCCTCCTCCTCCAGCCCCGCAAGGCATGTCCTCCAGGCTTGGTGAGCAAAGGCTGCTTCCTGAGATCCAGCACCTGGTTTTGCCTCTAGCAGGCACAACTTTTGCTAGAATGATGTGATTCCTTGCAGAATCTCCCTGCCAGCACGACTGTTCTAATTAGTCATATTTTGAAAGCAGATCTGCTTAATTGCAAGCAGAACTAAATATTGGTATATAAATAAAGTCATTAATAACTGTATATGGTAGAAACGTCTCCTGCTGAGCGCCACAATAAGCAAGCCCCGTTGACCTTTTCTTGGGTGTCATTGGCTGCATGGCTTGCATCCCCTTGTGGCATCTATGGATGACCAGAGGTGGAAGCAGGTGGAGGTAAGCATTGGAGACTCCCACAGGAGGGCCAGAAAAAAGGAGGTGGGTGGGAGACCCCGTGGACCCGAGGAGATGGTTGTGGAGCTGCCGGTTTTGAATGGCAGCAGAACAGCCTAGTGGGCCTTCTGCAATCATCAAGTTAATGAACACTTAGTGAAAACAGTTATGGCTTAAACACTCCATTCATCAGCCCACCTCGAAGGCCTTGGGGAGTCAGCTGTATTTCCCTGATTCGGAGGCTGGGCCTCTGGAAATGAGGACATGGCCTGCGATGGCAGTGCCATCTTACCACCACTCTTTTGACGGGGCGCAGGGGAGAATGTGGCACTGGGCTTAGTGCAGGCCAACAGTCAATTACCCTGACATTGCTCACAGGCTTGGTGACCTTGGGCTGTGCCTTGGTCTCCGCACTTAGAGAATACAGATGATAACATTTGTGCAGTGCATTGTGGGTTTGTTCATTCATTAGAACATCCATCAACTATTTACAGAGCACTTCCTCTTGTCCAGGTCCTGTTCCAGTGGAAACTGTCCTGTCGCAGGGCCTGCATGGCGGAGGGTGGTGGAGGTGGAGCAGTGTGGCCCACATGGGCTGTGCGGGCAGTTGGGATTTTTTTCTGGCTGCTGTGGGGAAGCATTGGGAAGATTTGAGCTTGATGACAGGGTCCGGTTTATCATGTTGAGAGACTTCTCTGGCCATGGTGTGAGATAGACTATAGGGAAAGAAGGTAGGGGCTGTGCTGAGGCCCAGGGGAAAGATGGTGGGTCTTAGGCCAGGGAAGGGGGTAGAGGTGGCAGAGCCCAGACTTGGGGGCCATTTTGAGGCAACACCTGCCAGACTCCCAGGTGGAGTTGGTGACGCTGTGGAATCCTGGGGCTTCCTAGGTTCCTGGAGGGTGCTGGTGCCAGCCCCTGTGCAGTGGGGAGCGGGGCGAGTGGGTGCGATTCGCAGTGTGAGATGTTGCTTTTTCCCGACTGGTTGTGCTCCTCACTGGCTGCATTCCATTATCTTCTTTGGGTTCTAAATTTATTTTTATTGTTACTTATTTATTTAATTAATCTTTATTTTCAGGATCTCACTCTGTTGCCCAGGCTGGAGTGCAGTGGCACAATCATAGCTCACTGCAGCCTTGACTTCCTGGGCTCAGGTGATCCTCCCACCTCAGCCTCCTGAGTAGCTGGGACTACAGGCACATACCACCATGTCCGGCTAATTTTTTTTTTTTTTTATTATACTTTAAGTTCTAGGGTACATGTGCATAACGTGCAGGTTTGTTACATATGTATACCTGTGCCATGTTGGTGTGCTGCACCCATCAACTCGTCAGCACCCATCAATTCATCATTTATATCAGGTATAACTCCCCAGTGCAATCCCTCCCCCCTCCCCCCTCCCCATGATAGGCCCCAGTGTGTGATGTTCCCCTTCCCGAGTCCAAGTGATCTCATTGTTCAGTTCCCACCTATGAGTGAGAACATGCGGTGTTTGGTTTTCTGTTCTTGTGATAGTTTGCTAAGAATGATGGTTTCCAGCTGCATCCATGTCCCTACAAAGGACGCAAACTCATCGTTTTTTTATGGCTGCATAGTATTCCATGGTGTATATGTGCCACATTTTCTTAATCCAGTCTGTCACTGATGGACATTTGGGTTGATTCCAAGTCTTTGCTATTGTGAATAGTGCCGCAATAAACATACGTGTGCATGTGTCTTTGTAGTAGAATAATTTATAATCCTTTGGGTATATACCCAGTAGTGGGATGGCTGGGTCATATGGTACATCTAGTTCTAGATCCTTGAGGAATTGCCATACTGTTTTCCATAATGGTTGAACTAGTTTACAATCCCACCAACAGTGTAAAAGTGTTCCTATTTCTCCACATCCTCTCCAACACCTGTTGTTTCCTGATTTTTTAATGATTGCCATTCTAACTGGTGTGAGATGGCATCTCATTGTGGTTTTGATTTGCAAGGTAGTACCATTCAGGACATAGGCATGGGCAAGGACTTCATGTCTAAAACACCAAAAGCAACGGCAGGAAAAGCCAAAATTGACAAATGCGATCTCATTAAACTAAAGAGCTTCTGCACAGCAAAAGAAACTACCATCAGAGTGAACAGGCAACCTACAGAATGGGAGAAAATTTTTGCAATCTACTCATCTGACAAAGGGCTAATTTCCAGAATCTACAAAGAACTCAAACAAATATACAAGAAAAAAACAAACAACCCCATCCAAAAGTGGGGAAAGGATATGAACAGACATTTCTCAAAAGAAGACATTCATACAGCCAACAGACACATGAAAAAATGCTCATCATCACTCGCCATCAGAGAGATGCAAATCAAAACCGGCTAATGTTTAAAAACAATTTTTGCAGAGATGGGATCTCACTATGTTGCCCAGGCTGGTCCTAGGCTCAAGTGATCCTCCCTTCTCGGCCTTCCAAAGTGGTAGGATTACAAGTGTGAGCCATCACACCTGGCTCTGAGTTCTAGATTTTTTAAAAAGTTTTTTGTTGTTGTTTTTGTTGCTGTTTCTTTAATAGTCTTTTTTTTTTTTAGAGCACTTTAGGTTTACAGAAAAATTGAGCAGTAAGTACAGCGAGTTCCCATGCTCCCGCTGTCCCTGTTCCCTCCGTTATTATCTTGCATTAGCGTGGCGCATCTGCTGCAATGGATGAACCCACTTTGACACATCATTATTACCCATAGTTCATAGTTCACCACGTGCTTGTTCTGCCATTGTGGCATCACACAGAGCAGTGTTACTGCCCCCCCAAAAAATCCTCTGTGCTCTGCCTGTCCATCCCTTTCTCCCTCCAGGTCACCTTCTTTCACTTAGTCATATGCATTGAAGCTTCCTCCATGGCTTTTTATGGTTGATAGCGCATTTCTTGTTAGCACTGAATAATATTCCATTGTCTGGATGTAGCACAGATTATCCATTCACCTGCTGAGGAACATCTTGGTTGTGTCGAAGTTTTGACAGTCATGAATGAAGCTGCTATAAACACCCATGTGTAGGTTTTTGTGTGGACATACATTTTCAGCTCCCTTAAGTAAACAGTAAGGAGCGTGATTGCTGGGCCGTGTGGCAGGGGCGTATTTAGTTGTGTAAGAAGCTGCCAAACTGTCTTCCAAAGTGGCTGTGCCATTTTTAATTCCTGGACTTCTAGATTTTGGACCCCTTTAAGGGGCTCTGGATTCAGAGGATTTCACAGACTCTAGTGCCCCACCCCATTTCTCAGACCAGCTGCAGGGTGCGGAGCCCCACCCAAACCGGGCCGTCTCAAGTGAGCTTAAATGAAGATGTCCTGAGTCTCCCTGAGGCTTCCTGGACTGCACCAGGTGGGGGCAGGAAGCGCTGGGGCAGTGCAGTGAGCACCAGCCAGGGTTAGTCTGGTTGGGGGCTGATGCTGATGTGTTCGACTCAGCTAGGGGGAGGGAGCCTAGTGAGGTCACCAGATGTGGGACCCGCAGCGTGGGGCTCATTGTGGGCCAAGAAACTGGGTGTCCTTGGGAACGTCCTGCCTAGCCAGAATGTTATGTCTTCTGGAGAATGTCTCATATGCATGCACTGGGGAAGCTTCTCAGGGGCAGCTTACATGTGAAATCATGCCCTTGAGAATGGCCACTTAGAAATGTTCGTCCTGAGGCCCCTGAGCTGTGGGGTGTGCCTCTGTGCCATGCTGACTCCCTTGTTGTCTTGATTGGACTTAAGTGCTGCCCTCCCTGACCCTCACCGCGTGCCTGGCAGGGTGGTGAGCAGTTTACACTCGCTGCTTCCCTTAATCCTCATGGCAGCACCAGAGGTAGGTTTTATCTTTTCTTTTTTACAAAAGGGAAAACCGGGCACAGAGAGGTTAAGGAGCTTGCCTGTGAACACACAGCAGGTTGGCTGGGATCTGGGGCAGAGCTCCAGGCCTGTTTTTGGGTTGGGGAGCAGGGGAAGATAGGGGCTGCTGGCTGCTGGTGCTGCACTCTCTCCCCAGGGTGGGTGGGGCTTTCCCTCTGCTCTCCTCCCAGGTCCCTCTCCCCTCCTTGTGCTTTGCGTCTCTCCATGGCGTTTGTCACTTGATGGGTTCTCCAGCTTGTCCTTTTGGTTTTTGTCTGTGATCCACTTTCCGTCTTTCCACCATGGCCTGGGGTCCCGTAGGGCAGGGTTTCCATCCGCCTGGTCCCTTCGCATCCCCAGCGCTTGCTCAGTGACCTTCATTGAGTGAGATATCCCAAAGGCTGCTTTGGGGGTGGTGAGGTCAGCTCAGGAGGGCATGGCTCTTAGGAACCCCAGGCCCCCTGGGTAAGTCACTGAGCTGCCCTCCATTCATTTTGCTCATCTCTCAGGTGAGGGATAAGGATGGGGCTAATGCCATGGGTTATAACCGCAGTTAGTACTAGCTGAACAGGCAACTTTGTGAAATAATTAAAATTACATAGTACATATAATTACATATGATATCTTATATCTGATGTGTCATAGACTTCTTTATGGTTAAAAGATAAATAACACGAACTGTTTATTTACCATTTTAGCTATTTGAAGTGTGCATTCAGTACCGTGGATCGCCACGTACAGGAGAATGTGGGAACATGTTGTGGACAGTGCACCTGACACTCAGTGTGCAGCCGTCACCGTCAGCCCTGTCTGTCTCTAGACTCAGCATCCCAGACAGAAACTCTGTACCTGTGATATCACATACATTATTTATTATCTTCAATAGTCCCTTATTAATTTTTTTTCCTAAGGCACCTTTTACCAAGGGTCCACCTGTTTGAGAGTTTCTCAGCCTTGGCATTGTAGGATCCAAAGACCATCAGATCCAGTAACGCCCCCTCCCCAGTTCCCCAGTTGTGACAACACAAAATGTCTCCAGACATCATCCACTGCTGCCTGTGGTTGAATTGCCTCTGAGTTGGAACCCCTGGTTTAAGAGTTTGAAGCTAGTTGGAAAACCAGGCATCCCGTTTTGGGGAACAAATCAATCATTGAAACACTGTAAGGCTGGCTGAGTACAGATTACAGTGGCTTCTGCCTGTACTCCCAGCTACTCAGGAGGCTGAGGTGGGAGGATTGCTTGAGCCCAGCAAATCAAGGCTGCAGTGAGCCACGATCCCGCCACTGCTCTCCGTCCTGGATGACAGAGCAAGACCCTGTCTCTAAAAACAAACAAAACAAAACAAAACACTGTAGGGCCTTTTCCATCACCAAGAAGGGTCCCCTTCTCACTGTTGCATCCTCTTGCCGTCTGCCCCTTTGTATTATACAAGACTTTCTCCTGTGTTAGTTGAAGTGTTTGGCCTTGAGTTAATCACAGACTGAGACTGGGTTGATGCAGCCATTTGAATTTGGGCACATATTCTACTCTTCCAATACAAGTATAGGCCCTGTGTGTGGGAGCCCCAGTCCCATCCACAGCGATGCACCTGTTGTTCCAGCTTGGAGAGTGCCCTTCAGGTGTCCTCAGGATCGGGGGATGGACCTCCGTCTCACAAGGCAGAGCCGTCCTAGGGAACCCCTGGCTGCAGCACCGAAGCCCAGTGTCCGGTCTGCCTCTTTCAGGGGAGAGAGGCAGTGACTCCCCTCCCTTGGGCTGGGGTGCTGGGGAGCGGCCAGCCACGTATGTTCTCTGTTAAAGCCCAGCTGGTTTGGAAAGAAAAGAACCTGTTCTTGGTTCCTTCTTGGGTAGCAGAAAATTAGTCTTGGATTAACACAAAAGCAGCTTCTAGAGCTGCCTGATGTGGAGGTTGTTCTTGCAGGTGTTCCTGCCAGTGCGTCCACTCTGATTGTCAAGGGAGGTTGGGTCAAGGGAGGAGACATGTGGATGTGGCTTGTTGGATGTGGAGTTTTGTCAGGATCCTGGGGAAACAGGAAGGCTGTGTGGATGCACGGAGGCGTCATGGAGGCCCTGGGTCACAGGTGGCTAACTCTGCGGCCTGGGAAAGCTGGGCAGCCCTAGGCCTCGGTTTCCTCATCTCTAACGTGGGGACAGGCAGGGCCGTCCAGGATTCCAAGCTGAGCTGTGGAGAGCCCTCCGGTGCAGAGCTTTGCCACCTGATGCTCGCTGGGCAGTAGAGTGGTAGAACCTGGACTTGAGTCCATGGAGGAGAAGGGAGGAAAACAAGTAGGAAGCGCCAGAGAGCTGTGTTGTTGAAAGTGTTTGCTTTCAGTTTGGGCTTTACTCGAATGCCAGAGCCCTTCACTGAAGGGGGCTTGAGCTGGCTTTCGTGTGGCCGATGCTGGCTGTGATGAAACCTTGCCTACTGCCCTTTTGCTGTTTGCAGCTTATCCCTCACTAACACTTTTGTGCAGGGGGGTTTGGACTGACCTCTGCTCAGAACTGTTTTGGGCACATCTTGGCCTTCCTGGTCTCCAGTTGGAGGTAAGTGGAGCAGGGAAGAGGGCCAGACATGGGACCTGATGGGCCAGGTGTGCTCATGGCTCCCTTGTGGCACTGCCATCAGGCCTCCATGTCCAGCCTGGGCACCTCCTGGCCAGTGAGGCCTCAGGACCCCAGTGCCTCCCTAGGGTGTGGCCTAGCCGTGGGGAACAGGCTCGGTTCATGTTTGCTGAGTCTGCAATCAAACCAAGGCCAGGCTGCACGCCTGTGTGGGTGGAGCATCTCATCTGGATCAGAAAACAGGGATAAAGCCAAAGTGAGGTCAGACGGCAGTGCTGTGATGCCAGGCAGGACCTCTAGGTCAACATGATAGCTGATTGCTGGCCTGAAGTGCCCTCTGTCCTCAGATGTGGCAGTGGAGGCAGGGCTTGTAGTTATGGGGAGGGGCTGCTGCCTGAGCAGCGTATCACCTGTTGGTCAGAAGCTGGGGCCCCAGCGTGTGCAGCTATTCCCAGCGGTGGAAACACAGCTTCCATCAGTGGCCGTGTTCTTCTCCGTATCTTAATGGGGTTGTGCTTCTGGGGGCCCTGGGTATCAGAGCCATTTGACGTAACCACCGAGGCACTTGGAAGAGCATGTGTGCTGGGTTACCTCTTTGTCAGATAAAACCCTGGCCTTTTGTACTCCCTAATTTAGCTTTTGTCGCACAGCGGAGCTCCTCCTACATGCAGTAATCTCCCCAGAAAATGAGGCTGTTGATACTTCAAAAATAGAGTTGCTTAAGAGAATCATTATGCTTAGCGCCCTTGTGTGCACTCACATTTTGCCTTTTAGAAATCAAATGCTGAGTGCCCCTTATCTAATATTTTGATGCATGGCGTTTTTAGTAAAATGGAGGTGAGTGTAGTTTTCTCTATGGCAGCAGGGAAATGCGTTAAAGCAGAGTATTACCGAAGCTTCTTTCAGCCTTAGTGTGAGCTCTTCTGAACCCCTGTCCAGTGTCACCACACCACTCAAGAGCCACCGTCTTGGCTGAGCTGCCTCGTTGGGGGTGATTATTTCCGGGGAGGAATCCGCTGACCAGGGGGTGCCACACCCCTTCTCTGGGCATTCTTGCATTCTGGAGTCTGACATTCCAAGTTCAGATCCTGGTTCTGCCACCCATGGTATTAGCCTCTGTACCCCATGGCAAGTTACTGAGCCTCTTTCTGCCTCAGTGAAATGTTAAATCTGTAAAACGGGGATAATAGGCCGGGCACAGTGGCTCACACCTGTAATCCCAGCACTTTGGGAGGTTGAGGTGGGTGGATCATGAGGTCAGGAAATCGAGACCATCCTGGCTAACACGGTGAAAACCCGTCTCTACTAAAAATATAAAAAATTGGCCAGGCGTGGTGGCGGGCGCCTGTGGTCCCAGCTACTTGGGAGACTGAGGCAGGAGAATGGCGTGAACCCGGGAGGCGGAGCTTGCAGCGAGCTGAGATCGCGCCACTGCACTCCAGCCTGGGTGACAGAGCGAGACTCCGTCTCCAAAAAAAAAAAAAAAAAGTAGATAATAAGAAGTCTGTTGGCGAAGATGTGGAGAAATTGGAACCCTTGTGCCCTGCTGGTGGGAATGTAGATGGCGCAGCCACTGCGGAAACGGTGTGGTGGTTCCTCAAATAATTAAACATAGACTCACCATTGGATCCTGCAATCTCATGTGTGGGCATATGCCCAAAATAATTGAAAGCAGGGCGTGGAAGATACTCGCACACCCATATTCATAGCAGCATTATTCACAGCAGCCAAAAGATGGGAGCAACCCCAGGGTCCAGCCACAGATAAACAGATTCACAAACTGTGGTCTGTGCACACAGTGGAATATGGTTCAGCCTTAAAAACGAAGAACATTCTGACACATGCTACAATGTGGATGAATCTCGAGGGCAGGTGCCAGATGACATGAACTGCTCACAAAAGGGCAGATCCATACAATCTCCTTATAAGGAGGGTCCTGGAGTAGTGACATTTGTAGAGACAGAAAGTAGAAGGATGGACGCCAGGGACTAAGGGGAGGGGGATTGGCGAGTTCGTGTTTAAAGGGGACAGAGTTTCAATTTGGGAGGATGAAAAAGTCCTGGAGATGGATGGTGGTGATGGCTGCACAGAACTATGAATATAGTTAATCCACTGAACGGTACACTTGAAAATGAGTAAGATGATAATTTTGTGTTGTGTGTAGTTTACCACAATAAAAAATTGGGGAAAAATAGTATGTGGTGCATGCTGAGCACTGGGCTCTGGGTTTGCTCTGCTGCTGCTGTTGTACTTATTAAGCTTTGAGCTACATGAGGTCAGAAACTCATTTCTTTGGCTTTGTAGTCTCAGCACTCAGTACCCAGGAGGTACCTTTGTGGAACCTTCTGCCTGGCCTCTAATTCTGGCATGGGTCTGTGCTTGTCACTCAATCCCTAGCTGGCTAGGAATGCCTTGGCTCGGTCCCTCCTGTCAGGAGTCTTCTTTTGCACATTGACTGTCTCATCAGAATATTGTTGAATGGAACAGAGTCTCATACCCCAGGTAGCGGGCAGTGACCTCTGCACGGTGCAATCCTTGTCAGGACCTTTGTCCTCCTTGGCCAGGCTCCAGCTCTGAGCTGCCATATTTCAGCCTTTCGGATGCCAATGTGTAAACACTGTGGTTTCCTTCTGGGTCCTCTTCTCAAGGTTTTCCTCTGCATCTTGCTGGTCGGGAATTACAGCAACACTTAAAATATTCCCGGGTGTGGCCGGGCGCGGTGGCTCAAGCCTGTAATCCCAGCACTTTGTGAGGCCAAGACAGGTGGATCACGAGGTCAGGAGATTGAGACCATCCTGGCTAACCCGGTGAAACCCTGTCTCTACTAAAAAATACAAAAAACTAGCCGGGCGAGGTGGCGGGCGCCTGTAGTCCCAGCTACTCAGGAGGCTGAGGCAGGAGAATGGCATAAACCCGGGAGGCGGAGCTTGCAGTGAGCTGAGATCCGGCCACTGCACTGCAGCCTGGGCGACAGAGCAAGACTCTTGTCTCAAAAAAATAAATAAATAAAATAAAATATTCCTGGGTGTGAAGGTTCTTTCAGCAAACAGTGTTCGTTCATTTATTCAATAAATATTTATTGAGCTTCTACTCCATGAGCCAGAACTGTTCCAGTTGCTGAGCAGTTACCACAGTGTACAAAACAAGGAAATTCCTGTCTTCAGGGTTCCAATTTCAGTGAAGAAAACCAGACAATAGTGGTAAATAGAGGTTTTATGTAGTGTGTTCGATTGGAAATGTGCTTAGGAGAAAGATCAAGCTGGGGTGGGTGGGTGGTGTTGGTGTGTTAGATGGAGTGGAAGCAGAGGCCTAAAGGAAGTGGGCGAGTGAGCTGTGTACACATCTGGGAAGAGCCAGCCCAGCCCAGGGCTCAGCCAGTGCAAAGGCCCGGAGGCCTGCAGGTGCCTGGCTTGTTGGGGGAATGGCAAGGAGGCTAGTGTGGCTGAGGGAGAGCTGGGGGAGGGTAAGAAGAGGTGAGGACTGAGAGGTCAAGGGAGCAGTAGTTCACACAGGGCCCTGGAGGATTCTGCCTTTCCCCCCGGCAGGGAGCCTCTTCTGGACAGAGGAGGAGTGATGGGGACCTGGAGTCCTGGATGCTGTGTGGGGCAGGGACTCAGCCATGTGGGTGCAGGGAGGGAGCCCAGAGAGGCCACTGCAATGATCCAGGCAAGTGATGACAGTGGCGGGACCAGAGGGGTGGCAGCAGGGGTGGGGGGAAGGGCTGGGTTCTAGACGTCCCTTGAAAGTGGGGCTGGCCAGGCACAGTGGCTCATGCCTGTAATCCCGGCACTTTGGGAGGCCGAGGCAGGTGGATCACCTGAGGTCAGAAGTTTGAGATCAGCCTAGCCAACATGGCGAAACCCTGTCTCTACTAAAAATATAAAAATAAAAAAAATTAGCCGGGTGAGGTGGCGGGCGCCTGTAATCCCAGCTACTTGGAGGCTGAGGCAGGAGAATCATTTGAACCCGGGGGTGGAGGGTGGTGTTGGGGGGAGGTTGAAGTGAGCCGAGATCGAGCCACTGCACTCCAGCCTGGGTGGCAGACTGAGACTCCGTCTCAAAAAAAAAAAAAAAAAAGAAAGTGGGGCTAATAGCACTCGCTGACAATTGTCCATTAGACATCACCATGACACTGCTGTTCCCGTGGCTGTCGCACCAGGTCCCTGCATTTGTCCTAGCCTCTCTCATCCCACACAAGGTCGGTGCTTCCTGTGTGTGCCACCAAGCCTCAGCTATCTCACTCTCTTGGTTCCCACCGCTCCTGGAGCTTCCCCTGCATGGCTGGTTCAAACCCAGTTGGCCTTCTTTGAGTCTGCAGAGCTTTTACTGTTTGCTGTGTCCCCTGAAAGCCTGTGACAAGCCCTAGAAAGGCTAAGAAGGAGATGTCATACCTGTGTCCTGCTCATGGCAACATGGTGCTGTGCTGTGAAACGGTCACCATGGCAGCCACAAAAATGAGATGGCTCCACATCAAAGGCAAAATCTTAGAACCTCAGCTGCACAGGCAGCAATGGAGCTGATGGGCGCTCACCTCACAGGTGGGGAAACTGAGCTCAGGGAGGCTAACCACCAGCCCTTGGGCATCTGCATGGTTAGTGGCAAAGTTGCCATGGAAACCCGTGGGGGTCTTCACATGGCTGAGTTCCTGGAAGCAGTCCTGCCCCAAGAGGATGACGGCTGCAGCAGCTGCTGTGTTGGCGTCCTCCTCCTCTGTGCTTCCTCAGAGTCCGCTCCGGTGCTCGTGCCCATCCATCTCACCTTACACTCCCCTTGACCCAGGCTCCCCCACCTCGTTTTTCAGAAAAGGAGACCAAGACCCAGAGAGATGGAGTGGTTTGCCTAGGATCACACAGCAAGAGCTGGGATGGGATTCGAACCCAAGGCTGGTAGACTCCATCACAGCTCCGTACTGGTTCCTAATGCAACTGAAGTAAGGGAACATAAGCCAGTGAGCATGACTGAGGGATAGAAATAGAATAAACTCTCTTCAGTGAAAGCATTTGAAGCCGTGAGAAATACCCCCAAAGGAAGTTTCCTTCTTTTCTGTAATTGTGCATCAAAGTCCCACCCTTTGAGAGGGAGAGTTGAGACCCAACAAGGAATTCCAGTGATGAGAGACAGACTCCGCCCACAGTGTGCGAGTCAGGAGGCGGAGCCTCTCATAAGAGGGGAAATGGGTCAGGAGCATGGACTGGGGCGAGAGTGTCTGGGTCCAACCTAGCTCTACACTGACTAATTCTGTGACATCAGGCAAGTGACTTAACCTGTCTGTGCAGCTATGTGACCTCAGGCAAGTTACTCAATCTCTCTGTGCAGCTGTGTGACCTCTGGCAGGTGACTTAACCTGTCTGTGCAGCTGTGTGACCTCTGGCAGGTGACTTAGCCTCTCTGTGAAGCTGTGTAACCTCAGGCAAGTTACTCAACCTCTCTGTACTCCAGTTTCCTCATCTATAACATGGATGTAATAAAAATAGCCTGGTCTGTACAACGTGCTTAGTAAGTGTCAGCCACACCAGGTGCTATCCCAAGATTTGTACTTATAGCACTTTATTTAACCTTAACATGAGCTGGAAGGGGGTTACTTTTATTCTGAGAGTCACAAAGGTTGCTGAGGGAGCAGGACTGCATGAGTGGTTTGGAGCTGCCAGGAATGGCCTCCTGGAGAAGGGGATGGTACGGACAGGCCTTGGAGTAGGGAGAGGACCAGAGCCAAGGAAGGGGTTCCCATTCCACGTTCTACCAGGGGAGACTGGGTGTAGGTTTTGAGGGTGAGCCTGACTGGAAACCGGAGGGACTCTAGTTTTCCCAGGACCTGGGCACAGGTGGGAGTCAGCTGGAAGGTGGGAGGTGGGGCTAAGGCCAGGAAGGCCAGAGCTCAGGGAGCCTCAAGCACCAGCTGAGAGATTCCTTCTTTGTTGAGAGGCAGTGGTGTAGCCAGAACTGTCTGTAAGGAAGATAAAAGGGAAAACCCGGCTTCCTCCTGAACCAACGCAGATGCTGGATTTCCAGCGGACTTGGGGACACAATGGGGGTCTGACCACTTGGAAAGAGCCCAGGTTTCCAAGTCCAGAGTTCACCCTTCCTACAGTCTGGGAGTTCTCAAAACCCAGTTTTGCGGCTTTCTAAGGGTGAACAGACAGGGGATGCCCCCGAACCTACTGACTCCAAGGGAACCATAAGAATCTGTAGGGGGCATTTTGACATCCAAACCTACACTCCCACGAGCTTGGACTTGACCGCAGGCACAAGGCAGGAGGGGATTGTGAACAGTGGTCCACAGTCCTGGATAAAGAGCCCACTAGAACCCCAGGAAGACAGGACCAGCACGCGCATCTCCTTAGGCCACGGAGGCCGGGTTCCCACAGCGTGTCTGTGGGAAGATGGGGTACGTGCAGTGGGAAACAGCGCCTGCAATGCCTCTGTGCCTTGGGAGGTGGCTGGGGGTGTCAACAGCCCAGAGGAAGTCCCTGGCCCTCCCTCCAGATCCAGATCCAGATGGAGACCACAAAACTCACTTATCAAATTTGCACTTGACTCGGAAGTGAGAAGGCGGCTGATGTGATGGCATTGAGAATGTAAGTGATTCTGATGCCCCTAACTGCAGGGCGAAGGCTCATGGAATGAAAATTATGAGAGATAAATATCTGCTTCAGCTCGAGGCTGAAGAAAAGAAGGAGAGAGCTAAGTCCCAGCTGATGGCGTGGAGCCTGAGCATAGTGAGCTCTTTATCAGCCAAGGCAGGGTCAGGCCTTGCCCCGAGGAAGGTGACAAGGGAGGTGAGGCCACAGCAGCCGCAGCACTCATCCAGGGGCTGCAGTGCATACCTCTGGCTGTCCTCGACAGAGCAGAGCCTGGGGACAATGGAGGAAGTGATAGCTGGACAGACTTTCAGATTGTTGTGTTATGAGATGGGAACAGAATGGCAGCAGAGAAATCCCAGCACGTCCTGGGGGTGTCTGGGAGGAGTGGGCACCTGCCCAAAGCAGGTACATCTATTAGGTAACTTCTAGGAGATGATGGAGGTGAAGGCGGTTATGGATGAGTTAGCAACTGTCCCCTCCAGACCTCACCAGTAGGTTCTAGGCAAGTCTGATATCAGACCAGCTTCCACTTCGTGTAGAGATAGCTGCTGTCAAGTGGCACCCGCAGCGGGACAGCTGGACAGTGGTCCCACAAGCTGAAAGGTGTCACTTTGAGTGTTTGCAATCTCCTTTCAAGAAAGGTCCACCCAAGGTAAACAGGCCAGCGTTCCAGGGGCAGGATTTGCTGGTCAGCTCTGGGAATCGGGAGAGCAAGAAGCCTCCCCATTCACTCGTGGTGGGAGTCGGGTCTGGGTGGGGCCCCAGCTGTGTCCCTCACATCGGGATGGGTGGCAGGGCTCATAGCTCACTGTTCATGTCTGGTCCGTTCAGGGAGGGAGGTGTCTGCAGTATTCTGCGGGGATGGAACATCGCCCCCGACCAGAGAACCCATTCCTGCATCAGCCACGCTGATGAACAAGCTGTGTACCGTTAGCAAAGCCTCTGAACTTGACGGGAGATCCACAGAGCTGGGGCACAAGTTGGTCAGACACTGGAGCACAGGTGTTTCCCGCCTGCCACCACAGTCTTTCCAGATTTGTATTTCGTAGCTGTATTTCCTTTGCACTACTGTGGGGTTTTTTGCTTTTTTGTTTTTCTTTGTGGCAAAATACACATCATATAAAATTTACCGTTTTCGCTACTTTTCATTGTCACTCCAGTGAGATTAGATCCACTCACACTGATGCGCCACCGTCCCCACCGTCCATCTCCAGAACGTTTTCCTCTTCCCAGACCGAGCCTCTGTCCCCATGAAGTTCTGTCCCCTGCCCCAGCCTCTGGCACCCCTGACTCCACTTCCTATCCCTATGACTTTGGCTACTCCAAGTGCATCAGGTCAGTGGAGTCCTGCTGTTCTCGGCCTTTGGTGATCGGCTTGTTATTTACTCTGCAGCACACCCTGAAGGTTCACCCATGTGGCAGTGCGGCCCAGAACCTCCTTCCCTTGTAAGGCTAGTAGTCCCTTGCATGGATAGGCCACATTTTGTTTGTACATTCATCCATTGATGGATGCTTGGATGCGCTACTATTTAGTTAATATTTCCCCACACATAGATTTTGAAAGAGAAAACACCTATTTTAAAGTAATCATCACATCATTTCAAGTGGAAATCCTGTGTCCCTTGTGATGATGGGCCAGTCCTAGCCTTCAACTTCAGCTGGAAGTTCAGGTCCATGATAATAGAGGTGTCTTGGTTTGGGTTCCCCGGCTGTGTGCCACAAAGAGTATATTGAGTGAAAAACAAATCCCAATGTCTTCATCTAGCAGGAAGGGCCATGGGGTGTAGTAGGGTAATTGTGAAACGGCTTCACTTCCCCACCCTGCCTGCCTCCACAATCTTTTTTTTTGTTTTTTTTTGAAACAGGGTCTGGCTGTGTTGCCAAGGCTGGAGTGCAGTGGCACGACGTTTGCTTACTGCAACCTCTGCCTCCCAGGTTCAAATAATTCTCATGCCTCAGCCTCCCCAGTAGCTGGCACTACAGGTGTGTGCCATCACACCCAACAATTTTTTTGTATTTTAGTAGAGATGGGGTTTCACTATGTTGGCAAGGCTGGTCTTGAACTCCTCACCTCAAGTGATCTGCCCACCTTGGCCTTCCAAAGGGCTGGGATTACAGGCGTGAGCCACCGTGCCTGTCTTTGTGTCCACATTCTTGGCATGTGACTGTTCAGTGTCTCCCATCCAGAGCTGGAGCCCTTTTTTTCCACTCCTTGAATCCAGACTGGCTGAGCAGCTCGCTTTGGCCAGGATAATGTGGCAGAAGTAGTGCTCTGCGTGTTCTGAGCTGCGACTGCTGGAAGTTCTGCTGTCTTCCTTAGAGCCCTAACACTGCATCAGTGAACCTGGGTGTGGCTGCTGGAGGATGAGACACCATGTGGAAGAGAGCCACGTCTTCTCACCGTGGCTTCGCTAGTCCAGCCAGCACGCTGCTGAGCTGCCGGCAGCCCACAGACACATGAGTGAGCCCAGACTAGATCAGCCAAGCCCAGCTCAGTTAGAAGCATCCCTGGCCCACCTGTAGACTCATGAAAGATAATAAATGGTGGTTGTTTTAAGCATCAAGTTTTGGGGCAGTTTGTTTTTAGCATCACAGTGGCACTAGCTAGCAGATACACAGTGCTTCTCAAGACTGTGGACTCCATTTGCATGCCTCCGTTGAGGTTCTTAGTAGTCCTCAGAGGCATGGGAAGCTGCGATTGTGGGGTGGCAGAGTGTCGCATGACCCCCCTTCCTGAGCAGTTGGCTGGTGCCACAGTGCCTGTCATTGTGCTGTGTTGTTTGAGAGTTATAGGCTTTTTTTGGTGTCTGCTTGGTGTTCAATGGCTGGCAGGTCTAGAGAAGATGGAAGTCTTCCTCCAAAGTCTTCTGCCTACTCCTTGACAGTTCTGCCCCTGCTGAAAGGATTCGTTCGCCACAGACTTATTGCATGCACCAGCTGCTGAGGCTGGGAGCGGGGATCCGTATGGAGTGTCTGGGCTGGTTGTTCACAACTGCAGTCAGAGGACTGAATCAGACATTTGTTGAAATCAATAGACTCATCCACTCTCTGGGGTTACATTATTTGGAGTTCAGTGGACCTCCCCGTTAATCCACTCAGCAGACATTTATTTAGCACCACTGTTTGCAGGCCCAGGGTCCTACGTGTGAATGACAGATGAATTACATATACTAACAATCACTAGGATATTGGTGTGTAATTGTTGCAATTTCAGCTGTTTTTGCACTTTTATAGAGGAGCGATTTCTAAGTGTTAAAAAATAGACATGGTAGTATTAAATTATCAGCTACTAAGGAGGCTGAGGCAGGAGAATCGCTTGAACCCAGGAGGCAGAGGTTGTAGTCAGACGAGATCGTGCCACTGCACTCCAGCCTGGGGAACAGAGCAAGACTCTGTCTAAAAAAAAAAAAAAAAAAAATTATCAGTTGCTTTTCATTATCACCTTTTTTTAATCAGCTGCTTTTAAAAGAAAGCAACAGCATGCATTGGAGTCAGACAGTGCAGAAGTCAGATAGGCTGGAGGTTGATCTTCAGCTCTGCTCACAAAGTGAGGCCACCCCTCTGCGTGGAACGGTGGCCTGACACAAAGCAGGCGCTCCACAAATGTGTGTTGAGCAAACGAAAGGGCGTCATATCCTGTTTGAGCTTCCGAACTGCTTTTGTGGCCATCTGTGGGCGGACACCATTGTCTTCACTTTGCAGAGGAGGGACTCTGACCCTGAGGGCTGATGAGGCTGCCAGGAGTTGCACAGCAAAGATGTAGTAACAGAACAGCAGGAACCCAGTGCTCTCCACCGCTTCCCACTCTGCCATATGCCCCCCAGAAATACAGACAACCCCAGAGAACAACTGTACATGCAGATGCTTCTGCACGGGAGACCAGAGAGGCATGCGCAGGCCCACGTCCCCCTCCAGTGAAGAGGAAGCACGTTGGCTCCTGCTGGTCAGATCTGTTACTAGAACTTCTGCTGGGTCTGGAGGGGAATGAGGCTGTCTCCTGGCCCAGCGCATCCACTTGACCTCAGCTTCTACTGGGGTGTAGAGGCTTCTGCGAGAGACAGAGACGGGATGGGCGCCAGGCCAGCAGCACCTCTTTGTAGCATCTGGAGCAGAGACCACTCCTGGAAGAAGCTGTTGTTCCAGAAGGGTCTGTCTGCAGTTTACTCTCAAATAGGCTCTTAGCTGGCCCTGGCAAAGGCAGCTTGTGGCCCTGGGGCCTCCTCAGGGCTCCTGACTTCCAGACAGCCCTTCTTCCGGGGTTCAGCTGGCATGATAGCTCTCGGTGGGCACACAGGGTCTTGTTCACAGACAGACGATCCTCTCCCCTCCCTCAAAGCTTGGACACCACAGGGGGTCAGAAGCCCCTGCCCAAGGGTGTGCAGGAGCATGGCAGGGCTGTGGGCCTGGCCAAGCATGGTGTAAATTCAGGTTAGAACACATTTGTGAGCATCTCTGTGTGTGAAGGGACTTTACCTGGATTTACTCTTGTTCTCCTCACAGCCATGAGACTGGCTCCTAACTTGTGTTTAAGACAGTTTTGAAGCCAAACTTACCTAGAAGGAGTCAGCCTTGGAGGTTGGCAGAACCCTCTCAAATTCTCCAATCACCCCCTTCACTACTGGGATTTAAAGAATTTCCCGTAGGGCCCCCGACATGTGCGGAAACACAAGCCCTTCCTCCGCCTCCCTCCCTCTCCTCTCTTTTCCTTGCCCTCCCTCTCTCTCCTCTTCCCTCCCTCTCTCCTTTGCTCCAGCACTGGGATGTTAACACCTGGCATCTGCATCAGATGAAACTCCAACCAGTCCCGGTGACGTGAAGCCTGAAGCGGCTTCGCAAAGGAAAAGGCTTCGTTTTCAGGTGAGCCACTTTATTGAACAGAACATCCTCCCAGAAGCACGAGCACCAATCCCAGGAGTGCAGCCCCAGATGCCAGTCACCAGGCCCTTGTTGCCCACCCAGGGCAAGGAGCAGAGCAGGACCAGCCCCGCCTCCCTCTAAGGAAGACACCGTGCAGTGGACGGACACAGAGGCTTCAGCCACAGCCGGGATGCGCAGCGAGTGGAAGGCCTGCATGGGTGCCACTAGTGGAGCCAGCTGTGGCCCTGCCGGCCATGTCACTCTGCACAAGTGACTTCGGCTCTCTGAGCCTGGGGGTATTCCCCATATGCCCGCCTTGCTCTCAGGGGTCCTGTGAGGTCAAGTGTAGCACAGAGCCAGAAGCACTTGGGAAACTTCTGTGTCAGAAGGGTCACCGCACCTCATGTGGGTCACCTTCGCAGTGACAGCTGTCGCTCATATTCTGTAGGCCAGGACTCCAGAAAGTCTGAGCAGCTCACCCACATCACAGCTGCGGAGACCTGGATCCCAGCTTGAACCCACTACTTCCTGACTTCTTTCTTTTTTTTTTTTTTTTTGAGACGGAGTCTCGCTCTGTCGCCCAGGTGCAGTGGCGTGATCTTGGCTCACTGCAAGCTCCGCCTCTGGGTTCACGCCATTCTCCTGCCTCAGCCTCCCGAGTAGCTGGGACTACAGGCGTCCGCCACCACGCCTGGCTAATTTTTTGTATTGTTAGTAGAGACAGGGTTTCACCGTGTTAGCCAGGATGGTCTCGATCTCCTGACCTCATGGTCTGCCTGCCTCAGCCTCCCAAAGTGCTGGGATTACAGGCGTGAGCCACCGCGCCCGGCTACTTCCTGACTTCTTTACTTCCTCGAGTATTTCTTGGTTGCCCATGTGCCCAGCCCCCCACCAGGCCTGGGGCTCTCACAGTGAAGGTGGCACGGTCCCTGCTGTCACCTAGGAGCTGTCCCTTTGCCCTGTGTGGGTGGTTTTATAAAAAGACAAATATATTCGCACACATACCCACATGCATGTGTGTATATACATTGTGGTGAAGCACATGTCATATAAACTGGTCGCCTTAGCCATTTCTAGGTGTCCTTGGCAGTAATCACATTCCCTCAGTGGTGCCACCGTCTCCGCCATCTGCCTCCTGATCTTCATCTTCCCGTTCCTTCTACAAAAGTGTATTTCACAGCTGCTTCCCACAGCCTCAGAGGCTCTGGGAGGTTAGTGCGTGAGAGAGAGAGGGGTCCAGGGGCCAGTGGGTCCCTCTCCCAGGGCTGTCGCCCTCTTGGATGAGCCCAGCTGGCAAGGACCCATCAGCCCCATTTCTGAAACACGGAAACCCAGGAACTGGGCTAGAATGCTCTGGGGTCGGTCTGTCCTGAACCCAGCAGATGCATCCTCATTTGTCATCAACAGTGGGCACATTCGGGACTCATCCTGACACCTCTCCTATTCAGAAGAGGAAGACAAACCACCGAGCACTCACTGGCCTGGAAACCAGCCCCCAAGGGAGAGGCTGTGACTTCAAGGACTGGGCAAGGTGGCTCTGGGTGAAGCATCTAAGCCGCAGCTGCCAGCATCCTGGTTAAAGGACGTCAGAGCGGACACACCTGCTCCCAGGCGCAGAAAATGGAGTAGGAAAATGGCTCCAGGGCAGCCTGTGGTCTGGTGGACAGAGCCCAGCTCAGGCAGAACAGCAGGGGATTTCCAGGTCAGCTTCGAAAGCCTCCAACTTGACACATTTTGTTAAAAGCTGCTTTTGCCTGCTTGTGTCTGGCCTCTTTGCATAACGAGGTCCTGGAATTTAGCATTTTCCAAACTCAGATGTTTCTAGGGTCGTGAACCAAAATATTTCATCATCAGTTTAGTCGTGGGAATTCTGTGTTTCTTTACTGTGGGACTTTTCAGAGCCTGTAGTGGGCCCATGGACATGAGGCACTGACAAGGTGAAATTGAACTGTGCAGCACATACTGGTGTCTTCAGACCATCAAGTGCCTGGTTTGAAGACATGATCACATGGTGGGCCCACTTGTGCACTGCCAAACAGAAATGAGGAAATGCTGCTGAAGTTGATCACTTAGGAGAAGGAGGAAGGCTTCTGTTTTTTCCCAAGAACTACGTTAGCAAATGACTTTAGTCCAGTGTGGAGGGTGCCCCTTGGATCTGGTACTCCAAATCAATGAACGTGACGTCCACCCATATCCAAAGTGTGTCGGATTTATCATCTCCTCTGCCTGCCTCAACTCTGCCCGTTGGCACCTGTATCCTCCCGGGTCGTTCATGGAGCCCAAACTTCGTTCAGTTCAGCTGTGAGCATTTCTTGAGTGCTGGATACTGGTGTCCTGACGGGGAGTTAGAGCTTACAGAGTGACCAACCTGCTCTCAGGATGTCCTGTGGGAGGGGGATTGTGAGAGTGGCACTGAGGGGCATGCATTTTAGCTTGAATTTCCTGCAACCCGTGAGACCCTTTACCGACTGGCACCCACCCCTTGCCAGGCTCCCCTGCCATTCATCACAGCCTCTGCCACACCGCTGGTGGCTCCCTTGCTGTCAGGTTCCTCCAAGCCTCTGAGTGTTGGCTCGGTCTGTTCCCCGGCCCTCCACCTAGCCCTGGGGAGCCTCAAACAATGGCTCAGGATTTTAATTTTATTTATTTATTTATTTATTTATTTATTTATTTATTTATTTATTAGAGATAGGGTCTCACTCTGTCACCCAGGCTGGAGTGCAGTGGTGTCATAGCTCACTGCAGCCTCGAGATCCTCTCTCCTCCGTCTCCTGAGTACGTGGGACTATAGGCACATACCACCTCACCTGGCTAATTTTTTGTAGAGATGGGGTCCTGCTATGTTGCCCAGGCTGGTCTCAAACTCCTGGTCTCAAGTGATCCTCCCGCCTCAGCTTCCCAAAGTGCTAGGATTATAGGCGTGAGCCACCATACCTGGCCAAGGTTTGTTTTTTTTAATTAAAAATTTGTAGATGTTGAATTGTTACAAAATATGCGTGACATAAAATTTACCCTTTTAACCAGCTTTCCAGTGCGCAACGAAGTGGCATTAGCACACTTACCCTGTTCTGCAGCCATCACCACCATCCGTCTCAGAACTCCTTCCTCCTCCCACACTGAACCCTGTCCCCACTCAACACTAACTCCTCACTCCCCACCTGCAGCCCCTCGGGGCCCCCATCCCACTTTGGTCTCTAAGCATCTGGTTGCACTGGGGCCTCTTCGCAATGTTGTCCTGCAGGCTTTGTCCTTCTGTGTCCAGCTTATTTCCCTCAGCATTGAGTCCTCAGCGTTCACCCGTGTGGTACCACATGTCCAGTGGTTCAGTTTTGCCTATGGGCACACAGCTGGGAACCCCTGTGGATGGGCTCCGAGGGTTTGTCCTCAGTAAGTGGGGTGCTGCTTGGGGGGCCTCCCCCATGGACCATCTAGGTTTCTTGCTGCGTCCCGAGGGGCGGGCAGCTTTGGTGAACGCTGCCCCAAGTTGCTGAGAGTAAGAGCAGAGACCTTGGCTCTCCCAGGTCCTCATGGCCAGGAGGACCCAGAACACGAGGATCTTTCTGTCTCCTGTGTCCGTGGCAATGACGTCTAGATGGAAAAGGGTGTGAAGCAGGCCCGAGACGGTGAGGACCGTGCCCGGCAGTGTGCCAGATCCATGGGTTCCTGTTCTGCCTGCCTCTTCCAGATCTCAGCCAGGCCAGGAGGCAGGGGCTCAAAGGGGCAGCCCCCAAAGCCCCCAGTTCATTCCACACTGTGTGCCTGTGCTGTGGGTGGCCGTTGCCTGTGGAGTGGGCCCACTGGACTGGGACTGAACCGCTGTCCACCTGTGTAAAGCGGAACCCTCACATCCTGGGCAGCCAGCTTCCAATTTTAATTTAGAGAAACCAAAGGAAATTCATAACTTGCTCTAACTCTGCTCCTTTGAGAGACTCATTGTGCTGTCCTCCACCCCAGCAGGGGAGATTCACAGGGAGCAGGGGGCATCCTCAGGGAACCCTGTGTCCTCCAGCAGAGACAGGAATGAGGAAAGCTGGTGGGTGTATCGAGTCCCCAGCATGGGCTCCTTGAAACACAACCCCCCTCCTCTCAGGGAACTGGAGATGACAGTGTTGGCCTCTTTATGCCCAGCTCCTTAGGAGAAGCATGTGGGGCCACTCGGAGGGAGGCCTGTCCTTAATGGCCAGAGCCCTCCCAGGGGCTGTGGGCCCTGGCCTGGGGGCTGCCGCACACCCAGGAGGTGGTGTGTGGCTTGGACTGGACTCAGAGTGGGGGCCATCCTCAAGGACATGGGGAAACTGAGGCAGGAGCTCACTGTTTCTAGGAGAGCATGGCACAGCAGGGAGCAGAGGATGGCCTGGCGCCCAGGATGCTGACTCCTCCTCGCTGAGCCGGGATTGTGGTGTTGCCAGCCATGTGCTGAGCCCTGCTCTAGGCTCTGGGATATGGCGGGGACAAGACGTGGTCCTGCCTGCGTGGAGCTCCTACTGGGAAAGATGGATGACAGACACCTGACATGAGAGTGACAAGTGCCATGAAGGTTCTGCAGGGGTTAGAGATGGTGCCGTCTCTGAGGAAGCCATGGCTGAGTAGAGGCCTGGAGGAAGGGGGTGAGCCCTGGGGTTCTGGGGAGAGCATCCCTGGCAGAAGGAATGGCAAGTGTGCTGGCTCTGAGGCTGGAGCCTGGGGTGCAAGAGAAGTGCAAAGGGAGGAGGCCAGGGCTGGACAAGGGTTGCTGTGTGTGGTCTGGACTCAGGGAGCTGTTGAGGGTTATGCGGAGGAGTGATGGGGTCTTGCGTGTGTCTTGCCAGGACCAGGAGAGGAAAGCAGGTGGAGGGCGGTGACCGCCGTGGGCTGGTGTGTCTGCACCCCATTTTCCAGGTGGGCACGTGGAGGTGCGAAGAGTCCAGCTGGTTGGTCGGGGCATGTGGTGGGCGCCAGGATCTGCCCCAGGCCTGCCTGACCATGCGCTGTGGTTGTCCCATCTGCACGTGGACGCTCAGTGGTCAGTGCCTCCAGGTGCACCCTGGTGGGGAGAGCAAGGTCACAGCTCTCCAGTCCCCCATGCAGGCCTAAGGGGTGGCTCAGAGAAAGCATTTGGGGACTGGCCGAGGGAGTGACCACAGGGAGTGACCTCGGCCCACCCCCTGCTTGGGCTTGGCTGCTCTTGCTCTGGGTCTCCGGTTGAGCCCCTGGTCTCCTCCAAGCTGAGCCGGGCTTGGGAAGCATCTGCTTCATGCCAGAGCTCACAGGAGCTGTCACCTTCCACGTCACTTCCACAGAATGGCCTCAGGGCAGGCACTGACCCATTTTATAGATGAGGAAACGGACCCCAGAGCCAAAGATTTGCAAGTGCACCATCTCCAGGGGCGGGGCTGCTTGTGGGAAGTCCTGTGCTTTCCTGTGGAGTCCTGCCTTGCAGCCTTGGAGCAGCTTTACCGGCAGAAAACCCAGTGGGGAAGCACACGGCCCAGCGTCTTGGTTGTGCCTGTGGGGGAACCGGGGCCTGCACCGGTCCAGAGTGTCCTGCCCTGTCCTGATCGCTTCCCTTGTGCAATGGCTCCATCATCCGGGTGCGCTTACTGTCAGGAACCGAGGGCATAAATAAAGATCCCTGGAGGAAACCTTCAGAATGGGAGGATTCCTGTGTCCTGAGACCATGGCGGAGGCCAGTGTTGCTTGGTTTTGTGCAAATGGGAGGCCCTGTCCAGAGCCTCAGAGGGTGATGGGGCGCTGTCCCCACCCTCCACAGGGTGTCCCTGCTGTCAGCTCAGTGACTCCGTTCTGGGGGGACTCTTGCTCAGGGGTCATCCTGTCCACACAGAAAGGGCTCTTCGATGGCCATGGTTTTCAGACCCTTTACATTTGTAACTTGTTGGCAGCAGAATCCTGTTTCTGAAAGAAACCTCTGTGGAAGCAGCTATAGAAATCAGAGGAAAGTAGAGAGGTTCTGGGAGGTGTGGGGCGACCTTCCAGTGCAGCCCTGCCTTGGGATCTGCGTCCAGAGAGCACAGTTGCATCCCCTCCACACCAGGAAGCCCCTCCTCGGGCAGGTGTTGTGAGCCGGGTGTGGGGCCACCCAGAGTGCCCAGGCCGGGCCCTTGGCCTCAGACAAGCAGAGCAGCCTTCAAAACCTGGCCGGGGACATTTTGCTGCTTCCCCAAAAACACTGGGTGGGGTGGGGCATCATGGGCTGCATGGGGTGACCAGAGGCCCCGAGTGCAGACAGCCAGAGGGGCTATGCGCAGACTGACGGCAGCAAGCCCACCCTTCCCTCTGTGTCCCAGCCCTAGCACAGGGGCCCGCGTGGAGCTGGCACCTTCTCATGTCTGTGGACCCAATTGGCTGCTGGCTCCACCTCCGCAGGGGGCGTCCCAGGCAGAGAAGGTGGAGGGGATGGTTGGCTCAGTGAGAGGGGGTCTGTGACTCTGAAGCACCTGAGAATGGGGTGAGGGCCTTGACAGGTGCGGAGCCTCTCGTCACTGCACCATGTGTTAGCAGGACAAGTTTGGGGCACCCTTAGGACCATCTGGAACCATTGTGTCCCCGCTAATGACAGCAGGGCAGAGGGCCTGGCCCATGGAAATATCATATGAGCAGAAAAGATGGCCAGTTTCATGTCGAAAACTCTGTAAGATCTGGGGTTGTCAGAACAGTTTTCAGTCCAGCACAGCCTGGCTGTGTGCTTCACCCCAGTTGGCCTTAAGTGTGTGAAGGATGCAGCCTTGGGGGACCTGTGAGGGGGCTGACATTGGCCTTGGAGGGTTGGAGGGCACACGCCCACCTGAGTGCAGGCTCTGATCTGAGAATTTGTCCTCCCTGGCTTCTCAGCAGGGAGCTTGCAGCCTTAGTCTCTTGCCCTTGAACTTCTGTGCAGTCGGAACAAAGGGAACAGAGATGAATAAAGGTTGGTGAGCCTGGCACAGCGCCAGGGCCCTGCATTCATACATCTATCTCATAAGGCCCCATGGGGTGAGATCCATTCACTTCATTTTCAGGAGACAACCTCTTAAGGAAGCTGCATTCCTTGCTGAGGGTCCCACACTACAAGGCGACAGGACCAGGAATGGGACCAGAACCCCCAACCTGTCTGCCGCAGCGGGTTGTCTCAGGGGCTGGTGGCTACAGGGAACCGCAGCAGCATAAGAACAGGATTTAAAGACCAGGTTCACCAGAGTAGCCAGGACGTGCGTTGGTTCCGTGTTGCCCTCCCTCCCCTCTCTGCAGGCAATGGACGTTAAGCCTGCAGTGGCGATTTCAGACATTTCCCAAAAGGAAGAAGAATGTCATGGGGCATTTGCTGCCACCTTTGCTGCCACAAAGATCTTGTTCCTCCTCTGTGTGGGCCACTGGGGTCCCAGAGCAATGTCCACAGGCAGCGGGAGTGATGTGCTGGCCTCACGGTGCCTGCATGTCTGCAGACAGCACCCACCTCCAGCAGTCTCAGAGGGGCACCTCTGGGCAGTTTCCCCCTCCTGCTGAGGTGCTCCCACTCCCCCACCCAGCTCAGCACCAGAGATTTTGTTGTTGGGGTACACAGCCCCAACCTGTGAGCAGGGAGGTTTCTGGAGAGATCTGGGCTCTCCCCACCTTTGAACCCAAGGATGCAGGTGCCTGCAGGTCCCCCGGGGCCAGCAGCAGCAGTTGGGATGGTAACTGCCACCAGCCAGGGGAAGGGTATGGCCACACCTCTCAGACCCCAGCGCCAGGGAGGGTGTGGCAGGATGTGAAAGCCAGGCCACAGTGGCTCCCTGGAGAGCTGGGTGAGAAACCCTGACTGAGGGGCTCACCACGCCCCCTCTCTGTGAGACGGGGCAGCCCCACCCCACTTTGGATGGGGACTGTCCCTTTTAATCCTTTTTTGGGTCTCAGATCCCACAGAGGAAACTGGTGGATCTCTTCCATCAGAGAAAATAAAATGCACAGATACATGAAGCCAGCCCACCTCGCTAAACCCCCAGAGCCCGTCCCCAGACCCGTGGGCCCCCTGTCCTGGCTCCGCACATCCACCTCTCCTGCACCCATCTCTCCCCAGGGCCTCAGCAATCACCCACACCTCGTGGCTGACTGCTGGCAAACTCAAATCACATTTGACAACAAACACTGTGTGTACAGTCAGGGAAGCAGAGAGAGATTTATTAGCTTTCATGGCGGGAGAAACGCAGGGACCACAATGGTAGCATACATTTCTCATTTGTTGTAAACTCCAGAAAGGAATTAAGGAACACTAATATTTTCCATATTTAATCAAACCCAAGAGTTGTGAGAGGCAGGGGAGGGAAAGGGAAGAAAATCCGATTTTGTGTGTGGGATTTGGGGACTGGGCATGTACTGGGCAATTTCACTTGATTCTCGCCGCTGCTGCAGACATAACCTGTGTGGCTTTCTTTTCTCTTTTTTTCTTACCAGCCCATGTAAGTAGGTATTAGTGTCAGCAGCAGCAGTAATAGCGTAAGATGACATGGTATGGGGAGTGAATTAGAAGAAATTCAGGTGCTTTGGGGAAGGGAGGGGGTCTCCCAGGGGCAGATTCGACCCCGGGCTTCCTGCTAGAGAGGCGTCACCTGAGGTGTAGCTTAAACCACTGTCTTGGTCCCTTCCTGTAGAGCAGCTGCCCAGGCTCACATGGACATGGTGCTCACTCCCATAGGCACACACAGACACAGGGCTCACACCCACAGGCAGACACAGACATGGGGGCTCACACCCACAGGCACACACAGACACGGGGCTCACACCCACAGGCACACACAGATACAGGGCTCACACCCACAGGCACACACAGATACAGGGCTCACACCCACAGGCA
>NC_045435.1:47851107-47858631 GCF_002776525.5 Piliocolobus tephrosceles
GGCACACACAGATACAGGGCTCACACCCACAGGCACACACAGACACACGGAGCTCACATCCACAGGCACACACAGACACACGGAGCTCACACCCACAGGCACACATAGACACAGGGAGCTCACACCCACAGGCACACACAGACACGGGGTCTCACACCCACAGGCAGACACAGACATGGGGGCTCACACCCACAGGCACACACAGACATGGGGACTCACACCCACAGGCACACACACAGGGCTCACACCCACAGGCAGACACAGACACAGGGCTCACACCCACAGGCACACACAGACACAGGACTCACACCCACAGGCACACACACACACACGGAGCTCACATCCACAGGCACACACAGACACAGGGCTCACACCCACAGGCACACGCAGACACGGGGGCTCACACCCACAGGCACACGCAGACACGGGGGCTCACACCCACAGGCACACGCAGATACAGGGGTACACACAGATACACATAGACACAATCTGTGCCAAAGTTTTAAAGCATGAAATTAGACAAACCCAGCATTGGAGAGCTAGGGGAAGCTTGTATTTTAAATTCCACTGGGATCCCAAAAGTGGCATGCAGAGCGCATCAGTTTTACCTTGTCAGTCATCATAGCAGCCCCCACTTCAACAGCACTCACCTGCCTGGCCTCTTCTCTGAACAGTTTGCACATTTTATCTCGATTCACCCTCCCTGCTTCTTGGGGGGTTCTGGGTACTAGAGTTATCCCCATGTTACAGGATACGGAGAGGGGAAGTGCCACACCCAAAGCCATACCACATGTGAGCAGGGAGCCGGGCTTTGCTCCCCAGGAGCCTGCCGGAGCCCTCACTCTTCCCAGGGAAGTTCAGCACCTCTGGCCTTGCTTCTCAAGGAGCCAACCAGGAATTTGTGAAACAAGAGCAAGGAGAAAAGACAGCAGGCTACATGGCAGGGAGAATCCACACCCAGCTGTGAGGATAGTCAGGCGGACGGCAGGAAGGGGAGACAGTGGGGCTATGTGGAGCTGGGTGGGGAGGCTGGGGCACAGTCCGGGACCAGCCCCTTGAGGCTTGGATAAACATAATGTGGTCTATACACACAGTGGAATAGACTGCGGAACCTGCCGCAGGAGGCTCTCGGGTGGGTGGAGGTTGGGAAGCGGTAGCCGGTGTCTCGGCCAAGTCCACGGCACAGCCAGGACGGGGGTCTGAAGCCAGAACAGTCTGCAGCTGCCAGTGAGCAGTCAAGATGGTGAGGACAGCAGACCCCTCAGGCTGGAGGGAGGGACAATGCTGGATGGAGGGCAGCATTTCTCAAAGTGTGTTCCCAGAACACTTGCATCTGGTCCCTGGGGTGGTTGTTGGAATGCAGCTGCCGAGGCTCTGTCCCACACCTGAAGTCTGGGTCTCTTAGAGACTCTGCCCTGGAATCTGCGTTTCTAATGAGCAACTCAGGTGACACTCACTTTTTTTTTTGGTAATAAAATACACAACATAACATTTACCATTGTCAACATTTTTTAAGTGCACAGTGCGGTGGCATTAATACCTTCATGTTGCTGTGCAGCCACCACTGCCATCCATCTCCAGGACCTTTTCCTCCTCCCAAATGGAAACTCTGCCTCCATTAAACATCAACTCTCCATCCTCCCTCCCCCAGCCCTGGGCACCCACCATTCTACTTTCTGTCCCACTAGGGATCTCACACAGTGGAATGAGACTGTTTTTCACGTTTCTTAATGGGCTTATTTCGCTTCACAGTGTCCTCAGGCTTCATCCATATTGTGTGGGTCAGAATTCTCTTCCATTTCACGGTTGGATTCGATTCCACTGTGTGTGTAGACCACATTGTGTTTATCCACTCAGTTGTGGACACTTGGGTACCCTACTCTTTATTTATTACCCAATAATATTTAATACATAATTTTATTATTATTCTCCTAGTCTGTGTAGCCCATGAGGCTGTGGCTCTGTCTCCTGCGCCCCTGACTCCAGCTCACTTCCGTGGACTCTCACATCTGACCTGCCCCCTGCCCTCTGTCCCCAGACCTGCAGCTGGGCCAGGCTGGGCCTTCTCTCTGCTGGTCACTGCCCCGTGAGAGGCCTCCCCACCTTTCTTCTCCCTGCCACTTCCCTGCCTTGCAAGAAATGCAGGTGACGCCTCCTTGTGAATTACTGCTGCAAGCGTTTCCTGAGGCAGCCTCCCTCCAGAGAGGGAGGTCATCAGGGAGGTGGACAGAGACCTAGCGTGGGTTGGGGGCAGTGGACCCCCTTCCTCCAGAGAGGAGGGCAGCAGAAGACACCCGGTGTTGGTGCCCCTCAGACCCTGCTAGCTGGGCACCTTGGCCCGTGTTCTTGTTTCCTCCTGTCTATGATAGGATAGTGGTGGGGCTGAGTGGCTAGTGCAGAGTCTCAGAACAACCCATCTAGGATAGCAAACACTTTGCAACTCCCTTTGTCATCGTGAAGTGAGACTCAGCTGAGAAAGCACACCCAGCACGTAGTTTATTTAAAAAAAAAAGTGCAGTGCCCTAACTATTATAAAGTAGAAGGCAAAGGAAAGTGATTTATGATCCAAATAATCCAGGTTTCAACACATCAGTGCGCTAGGTCAGGACCTGGCATGTTTCTCCTCCGAGGCAGGGGAGGGAGTGACATTGGCCTCTCTGTGTGGGAGCACCAGGATGTGGCTGCTGCAAGTGCCCCGGAAGAGCAGATGTCAGCAGCTCAGAAGTCAGGCACGGCATCGCCAAAGAGGGTGTGAGGTTCTGAAACCATGAACAGCTTTGGTCAAGTTCAAAACAAAAATAGTCCAGCTTCCTGAGATTTAGAGACCTGCTGTGCTCTTGGGAAAGTCAGTGCTTAGGTGGAAATCAGAGTTAGGGTCTTGGCATAGTAATTTATAGTTTAGAAGAAACATTCACATTCATTATTGCCTTTGATAGAGACAGCAAAGTAGGGCTCATCATCCCCATTTTATAGGGAATAATAGTGGATATTTTTTGTGTCCCCCAAGTTCACATGTTGAAACCCTAATCCCTGCCGGGCATGGTGGCTCATGCCTGTAATCCCAGCACTTTGGGAAGCCAATCATGAGGTCAGCAGATCGAGACCATCCTGGCTAACATGGTGAAACCCCATCTCTGCTAAAAATACAAAAAAATTGGCTAGGCGTGGTGGCAGGCACCTGTAGTCCCAGCTACTCAGGAGGCTGAGGCAGGAGATGGTGCGAATCCAGGAAGTGGAGCTTGCAGTGAGCAGAGATCGCGCCCCTGCACCCCAGCCTGGGCGACAGAGCGAGACTCTGTCTCAAAAGAAAGAAACCCTAATCCCCATCGTGTTGGTATTTGGAGGTGGGGCCGTTGTCAGATGATTAGGTCATGCAGGTGAAGCCCTCATGATGGAATTCGTGTCCTTATAAAAAGAGATGAGAAAGCTAACTTCCTCTGTCTCTCCCCACCGTGTGAAGCTGCAGCAAGAAGACCAGAGCCCCGCTGTATGGCACCCTGATCTTGAACATCCCAATCTCCAGAACTGTGAGAAAGAAATTTCAGTTGTTGAAGCCACCTAGTCTATAGCATCTTGTTATAGTAGCTCAAACTAAGAGAGACAGATGCACACGTGTGCGTGCATGCGGCACACACACACACGCGGGACTTCAAAAAGTTCATGGAAAATGAGTATTATTTTTAAAAACTATGCTTGGATTTCAGAACTTTTTGCATCAAAATAAACTTGTACTAACTTGTAACATGTCTGAACAGGATCTAGTTTGAGGCCCTTAGAAGAATAAGACATCAGTTTGAAAGGAGCTTCTATCAGAGTAATATTAATTCTGCTAAAATTGAAGCAAAAGCAAACATCAAATTTATGGCGAAATCATCGATACTTTACGAAAAGTTTAAGGGGACAATGACCCAAAGAAATCAGCAGTTTACAAATGGATACCTCCTTTTAAGAAGGAACAAGATAATGTTGAGGATGAAGCCCTCTATGGCACACCGTCCACATCAGTCTGCAAGGAAAATATTCATTTTATCCATGCCCCAGTTGAAGAGGACCAATGGGTAACAGCAGAACAATAGCCAACACCGTAGTCTTCTTGCTTAGTTTAGCTTATTCGATTCTGAATGAAAAGTTACAGTTAAGGAAATCTTTCTTATAGTTAAGGAAATTATAGTTAAGGGTGCCAAAATTGTTGCTTCCAGATCAACTGCAGACAAGGGCAGAGCTTTCCATGGAAATTTTAAACAAGTGGGATCAAGGTCCTGAGCATGTCTTTGAAGAACAGGAGATGAAACACAGCTTTACCAGTACAACCCTGAAGACAAAACCCAATCAAAGCAATGGCTACCAAGAGGTGGAAGGGGGCCAGTTAAAGCAAAAACTGACCAGTCAAGAGCAAAGGATATGGCAACAGTTTTGGGGATGCTGAAAGCATTTTGCTTGTTGACTTTCTAGAGGGCCAAAAAACAATCACATCTGCTTATGATGAGTGTTTTGAGAAAGTTAGCCAAAGCTTTAGCAGAAAAATGTCCGGGGAAGCTTCACCAGAGTCCACCACGACAACGCTCCTGCTCATTCCTCCCATCGAACAAGGTCAATTTTGTGAGCGTTTTGTGGGGAAATCATAGGCATCCACCTTACAGTCCTGATTTGGCTCCTTCTGACTTATATCTGTTTCTTAATCTTAAAAACAACTCTAAAGGGCACCCATCTTTCTTCAGGTGATAATGTAAACAAGACTGCATGGATATAGTTGAATTCCCAGGACCCTCTGTTCTTTAAAGATGGACTAAATGGCTGGAATCATCACTTACAAAAGTGTTTTGACCTTGATAGAGCTCATGTTGAGAAATAAAGTTTATATATTCTATTTTTATCTTTTAATTCAGTTTTTCCATGAACATCTTGAAGTCCCCTCATATTTCCTGTATACCATATGCCAGGCACTCTTTGTTATATTTTATGCATATTAATTCAAACTTCAAAGCAACCCCATGAAAAGGTACTATTTTTATTCTTGCTTGACATATGAAAAAACTGAAGCAAGTACAGACAGGTTGGGTCAGTTGCCCAAGGTCACACGGCTAGTAAGTGGTGGGTCTAGGCAGAGCCCTCTAGAGGTGCTGGCTGAGCTGTTCAGAAGAGGAGCTTAGATCTGGGATGCACCTGGGGATAAGCATCCCAGCAGGAGGAACAGTGTGTGCAGAGGCTCCCGTGTAGGAACAAGCTTGGCGAGTTTTGGGGGGAGAATGAATGAATGAAGAGGTGGGTGTGAGTCCGCCTGCCAGCTCAGATCTCTTTTCCTTGACGAAGTCCCTGCTGACCCCTCAAGGCCCCCCTCCTCCTACCACATTTCCCCTGCATTTGTCTGTAATGCACTCCTGTGACGGTCAGTTCCGGGCAACCTGTGACAGCTCAGCCATTACTGCCTCAACTGGGTATTCATCTCTCCCACAGCTGTTTAAATTGTCACACAGAAGGCCATAAACACCTTGACAGCTAAGACGAGGGCTTCCCCTGTGATAGCAGTGCCTGGACTCCTGTACACTCAGCAAGCATTTGAAGGCTAAGTACATTTATGCAGTAGTCGTTACAGGCCAGACTCTGTCATCATAGTATGTGTACATCAAAACAGCACATGGTTGTGAGAGAACTTCAAGATACTAAGAACTTGACAAACCAAACAATATCACAGCTTTAAAATTTGAAGGTAACTTACCAAATGCTGTTTAGGGGAAAGGTGAGATTTGAACCCAGGCAGTCAGGATTTGATGTTACTCTGTTCTGTGCTGTGCTGATTGTGTGAGGGTGTATGTGTATGCTGGTGGTGCCAGCCCATGTCACACACTTATTTATTTATTCCATAATCTATACTGTGTGCCAGGCACCAGACCGGGCTCTAGTGGTCAAAAGACAGACAGACAGATGCATTTGTGAAGTTCTCAGACCAATGAGAGATTGTCCTACGTGCCAGGAGGAGAAAACAGAGGAGACAGACTAAACTGAGGTGGGGCAGTGTGGAAGGCCTTGCCAAGGAAGTAGCATTTACACCGAGCACTGAAGGGAGCCTGTCGGTACCGAGTGGAGGGAACAGTGTTTCCAGCAGCAGAAACAGCATGTGCAAAGGCCCTGAGGTCAGCACAAGTTTCCTTGTTTGGAGAGCTAAGAGGTCAGCAAGGCTGGAGCACAGAGGGCAGGGGTGAAAAGAAGGAGCTGAGAAGGGGGAAGTGAGCAGGGCCCGATCCTGCCACTCCTTGCAGGTCCTGCAAAGGGATTTGGTAAGGCTTTCAAGATTTCAAAAAATTTTAATATATTAGGACCTTTGCAAACTAAAACAAGATTTTGGCTTCTTTTCAAAATGGCAAGAAATATTTCAATCTAAGATCAATAAAATAGTTAAACTATAATGTCTCCCATTCACCGCGCACTTGGTGCCCACTGTCTTTAATTCCAGCCACGCCTGCCTGGAGGTCATGGCTGTCTCCAGTTGACCTGGGAAAGAGTGGCTCTGGGAGGGAAGTGACTTGCTGAGGTCACACAGTTCCAGCCCACGAAGCCCCACGTGGGTGCTTCCTTCCCCTGCTCCTTTGTTTCCGGTCTGGTAAATGGGGATCTTTAGTGATCTTGAGGCTTCTGGCACGTTCTTAGTACAGTGTGTTCCTATGCGCCTTGTAAAGCAAAAGCAACTCTGAACTTCTTAGCTTGCATCATCAGCTGTTCCCAGGTGACGGCGCCTGGGCACTCCCAGAAGGGCTGGGGGTGGAAAAGATGGACGTTTTAGTGCATTTATCAGCAGGAGCCGGGCTGCCTGGAGGTCAGGAGAGTAAATCACAGTTCCCAGGCCTGAGGGGGGAGGCACACAGACAGCAGGGACAGCGGAGGGCCTCAGAGGAACCATTGCTGGCCCTTCACCCTGTTTGGAAGCTGAGGCCGGGCTGCTGGAGATGGTGGGGGGGTCCTGGGCGAGCCGGGGGGGAAGCGCCACCCAGGCTGAGGATCCAGCCTCAGGCCTTGGCATCTGTGTGGGCTTAGCCTGCCTCCTGCAGCTCCAAGCCAGGGCAGTGGTCTCTGTTCCTCATGTGTGGACGTCTTCCTGTGAGATGCTGCCTGGAAAGTCCCCACTTTGCTGTCTATCTCCAAAACCCCCTGTCAGTCAGCCACCAGGAAATGATGGTGGACCCCTTCAGAATCTGCCCCTCCAGCCCTCCATCGCCCCACCTGGCCCTGGCACCACCAGCCCTCCCCTGGTTGTAGCCTTAAGAACGGTCCCCCTGCTCTGCCCATCAGCCCTGGTCCCTCCTCTGCTCAGCACTCTCCCACAGCACCCACCTCACCCAGGTGACAACCAGAGTCCTCACAGTGGGCACAGCCCCTGCACAATGTGTCACCATCACCCCTCTGACCTCATATCTTACTGGACTTCCTCTTGCTCCTCCAGTATCCCCACTAGAACATAAGGTAAAAGAAGGCAGGCTTTTTTTTTTTTCTTTTGTCTTTTTCTTTTTTTCTTTTCTTTCTTTTTTTTTT
>NC_045435.1:47859031-48023841 GCF_002776525.5 Piliocolobus tephrosceles
TCTCGGCTCACTGCAAGCTCCGCCTCCCGGGTTCACACCATTCTCTTGCCTCAGCGTCCCGAGTAGCTGGGTCTACAGGCGTCGGCCACCACGCCCAGCTAAGTTTTTTGTATTTTTAGTAGAGACGGGGTTTCACCGTGTTAGCCAGGATGGTCTCGATCTCCTGACCTCGTGATCCACCTGCCTCAGTCTCCCAAAGTGCTGGGATTACAGGCGTGAGCCACCGCTCCCAGCCGATGAGGCAAATTTTTAAACCTTTTTTTTTTGTAGAGATGGGGTCTCACTATGTTGCCTAGGATGGTCTTGAACTCCTGGCCTCAAGCGATCCTCCTGCCTTGGCCCCTCAAAGCATTGGGATCACACCTTGCCCAGCCTGGGGGGTCAAGAATTTTTATTTTGTTCCCGGATGTGTCCTCACTGCTTAGAACAATTCCTGGCATACAGTAGGTCCTCAGTAATTATTTGTTGAGTGAATGAACAATGATCTGAGGTGGATATTATGATTATCATTTTAAAAATGAGTAAACTGAGGTACAGAGAGATTAGGTAACTAACACAGGGCCAGGCAAGTGCTAAATGGCAAACTCGGGATTCAAATCTAGGCAGACTGGTTTCAGAATCTGTGTTCTTAGTCCCTAAGCTATATTGTTACTTTAATTAAAATTTGATGAATTGGCCAGTAGCAGTTGCTTACGCTTGTAATCCCAGCACTTTGGGAGGCCGAGGTGGGTGGATCATCTGAGGTTGGGAGTTCGAGATCAGCTTGGCCAACATGGCGAAATCCCGTCTCTACTAAAACCAAAAATTAGCCAGGCGTGGTGGCAGGTGCCTGTAATCCCAGCTACTCGGGAGGCTCAGGCAGGAGAATTGGTTTGAACCCAGGAGGCTGAGGCTGCAGTGAGCTAAGATGGCACCATTGTACTCCAGCCTGGGAGACAGAGTAAGACTCTGTCTCAAAAAAAAAAAAAGAAAAAAAATTGATGAATTAACAAGTCAAATAGCCTTTCTAGCTTCTTCTTGCACCCTATCCAAAGTACAAGATCATCAAACATCTTCTTCCTTACCCAACCTAAATTGCTCCTCCACCAGGTAGGATTAACTTATCTCCTTCCTTGCTTCCATTGTCCTGTGGATATACCTTTCTCAGAGTTCTTAGAACCAATCTATTTATGTGGCTTTCTGAATCTTCACTTAACCTTGAGTTTCTTCATGGCAGGGATCTATTCTTTATTTTCTTCATCTCTCCCAGCCTGTGTCTAGCACATGTTAGGGGCCTGATACACACTTGTTGAATGGGTGACTAGAAGGCTTTCTGGTACTTACCGCCTGCCAAGTGAATGTATGCTTGTTGAGTCCTATTTATGATGAACTTTCATTTTAACATGGCCCATGTGTTCCAGAGAGAGAAAAACAGGCCCAAGTCATAACAGAATCGCATACAATCACATCTCGAGGTGACTTTTCATGTCATTCATTTAGGGGCTTCTGGTAAAACACTGTTCCATCTTTGCTGTATTAAACATACATTTAATGTTATCCGATGTACAATTACCTTTCACCCCAGATCAAAAGGCACTGTGAGGCTATACAACTAACTGACCACAGGGGAAATCCACTTGGTTAGGGGACAAAAGGGACGTTCATGCCCCATTGGGTTATACAACTCCTGGTTGTCGTAAAATGCACTAGTGTCCATGTAAATGTGTTGACCAAAGGTCATGGGGCGGACTATGGTAACAAAACCCTTGCCCTGCATGAGAATTTAACCTTGGGTTAACTTTCTAGCTCTGTTTCCCTGGGACCCAGGTAAAGGCAAAATGTCCCTCTGCTGCTGGGCACTATTGCTAATGGCACAGTGTCCCCTGGTTGGTATGTGGGCGGGGGCTATGAGTACCTGCTGGGCCACCAGGCTTGGGCTTCACAGAGCACAGTTACTCTGCTGGACACATCCCTGTGGGGCACCCGGGACACTTTGCTGATGGAATTGTTAGTAGAGGTGCTGGCTTCTGGGGGGCATGAGGCTTTTAAGCTCCCACACCTTCCTGATGTGCCTCTGGTCTTCTTGCACCTACATGGTCACAGGAGTTGGGGGAGATTGACAATGGAGATGACTCCCATGTGGCTGTGTGGGCAACTGCAGAAGAGGAACACTCGAAGCTACCCTCCTGGCAGGCTGTGCTCCTGTCCTGGGTCCTTCTCGGTGGATGGTGGCCTAGGTCAGGCCTGTGGCACTGAACATCAAGTCAAACCCCAAGACACGCCCTTGTGGGCACTGCGGAGATCAGATGCTGTCAGGGGGCTGCTTTAGCGCCCAGAAAGCTGAAGGAAAAGTGGACTGGCTGAGAGGACGTCACGAGGCTAAAGACCCCCAACAGTCTGCCCAGCGCCCCTTCTCCCTTTATACCCTGGACAGCAGGTGGTCCTCACCTGGGCCAGGCTCAGGGCCCAGACCTGGGAGACCAGTGATGCCCACATTGATCCCCAAGGCAGAAATCATTCTCCTCCCAGGTCCTTCCACCCTTCCTCTCGGGGCCTGATAATTGGGTGTGGTGGCTTTTTTCTTTTTTTTTTTTTTTGAGATGGAGTCTTGCTCTGTCGCCCAGACTGGAGTGCAGTGGCGCAATCTCGGCTCACTGCAGGCTCTGCCTCCCGGGTCACGCCATTCTCCTGCCTCAGCCTCCCAAGTAGCTGGGAGTACAGGCACCTGCTACCACGCCCAGCTAATTTTTTTTTTTTTTTTTTTTTGTATTTTTAGTAGAGACGGGGTTTCACCGTGTTAGTCAGGATGGTCGCGATCTCCTGACCTCGTGATCTGACTGCCTCGGCCTCCCAAAGTGTTGGGATTACAGGTGTGAGCCACTGCACCCGGCCTGTGGGGCCTTCTTTCTTCCTGCTGACCTCCTGGGCTCAGTCAGGGCCTCTGTCTTCTCCCTCCTTCTGATTGGTCTGGGCTACAGAGGGGACTCAGCCCTGGCGGGGAGGCCGATGTTGGCTCTACTGGCCCCTGTTGCAGGCTCTCACTCTGCACCAGCCCTGGATTGCGTAGTCTTCCTGTCTTTGCCACTGAAGCCTCCCAGCAGCCTCCTGAGGTTGGCCTCCTCATCGCCTCCATTTCTCAGATAAGGAACTGGAGGTTCAGAGAGATTTCAGCAACTTGCTCAAGGTCGCCCAGCAGCTCTGGGGCTGAGGGAGGACTCGGCCCCCACCCTCTGGCTCAGAGCCTGGCTCCGAGGCACTGCTTTGTGCTGACCAACATTCCCTTCCAAAGCTCATTAATGTCCTGTGACTCCAAACCAACAGCGCCTTAGGAGGGAGCTCTGGGCAGTGAATTTCTAGGGCACAAGATGTCCCCTTTCTTCCCTCCTCTGAGTCTGTCCATTCAGAAAATGCTGAGATGGGCCAGGTGTAAAGTCTGGAAAGCGACCCAAAAATGAATCAGCTTTTCCTCTTCCTGCTAATGCCTTTGCTTTGACTTCCTCTGCAGATGTCGCGGTCCCCGCATGTCCCCAGTATGTCTCTTGTGGGCAGGAGCTTGCGTTCTCAGATCTGGCCGATGGGTGCATGGGGAAGGTGGGTGCGGGAGGACCTGGGAGGCCAGTTTTTCCTGCCTTTCTGCTGGGAGAGTGGGACCTGCCCGCCTGTCCCCCATTCCCAGCTTCCCTCTGATGAGTAGGGCTGCCATCCCCAAGGATTTCTGTCTCAAGGACTCCCTCTGCAGCAGGGAGGAGTCTGCTGGGTGTGCGGAGAAGCTTTTCCACTTCCCAGGGGTGGAGGCTGTGCCAGGAGGTGGCACGCTCCCATCTCTGCAGGTGGGGAAGCAGAGACCCAGGGACCTCCCTGCAATCTGGAAGATCTCCATCCTTGTGAGGAGGGTTTGGGCCTTTTGGATCCAGTCTAAACCTGAGTTTGTATGTTTCCATGATTTCCTCCCAGAGCTCAGGCCTTTAACTGGGAAGAAGCCAATTATGCAGGAAGCGTTGACGTTTCCATGAAGACCTGACATTCTGGGGCATCACTGAGGGAGTGTGGAGAGTCAGGCACAGCAGCTGCCACATGCCCACTGACCAGGCAAGCCGGGGGTCTGGATGGGTCACGCCTCCTACCACCCAATCCTGCCCAAACCTCGATGGCAGGGCCTTCTGGAACCACAGTTCTCAACCTGTCTGACAAAAGACCCCTTTTTGTTATTTCCCATCCATCACGATTGACACCTTGGTAAGTAGATACTCCTGTGCGAGATGCCAGGGTGCTGAGGGGCTGGAGCTGAGTCTCCTTGCTGCCTCTTGCTTTCTGAGCTTACCCTGCTGTGGGCCTGTGCCATGGGGGACCAGCCAGCCCCCAGGCTGCCCCTCAGAGCACGGTTCCTCAGCAGCCGTAAAGGAAGCAGAGGGTCTGGGGCTCCACGCACGTTGCCCTTTGTGGGTCCTGAGCTCATTGGCACATCGAGCACTCTGAGGAGTCCTGTGGGAAGAAACGTGCTCACTGTTTCCCAAGCCTGTTTGACCTTGGAGTGCTTTCGACGGCCTCTACCACCGAGCTTGGCCCCCAGCGTCTGCTGCCAGAGGCCATTCTCTGGTTGGTGAGGATGTGGAGAAATAAGAACCTTTGTGGCTCCATTGCTGTGGGGAGGTAAAGTGATGCAGCTGCCGTGGGAAATGGTGTGGTGGTTCCCAAAGGAGTTATGCAACACAATTCCCATATGATCCGGCAATCCCACTTCTCAGTGTAGACCCAAAAGAATTGAAAGCAGGGCCTCAAACGGATACATGCACACCCATGTTCACAACAGCATTATTCACAACAGCCAAAGGTGGAAGCAAAGAAAGTGTCCATGACAGATGAACGTGGTCTGTCCCTGCAATGGAATATGATTCATCCTAAAAAGGAAGGGCGTTCTGCGCTGCGCTGCAACAGGGATGAACCTGGATGACAGGATGCCAGTGAATGAGCCGGCCACAAAAGGACAAATACTGCAGGATTCCACTTCTACGAGGTCCCTGGAGTAGTCACATTCATGGAGACAGAAAGTGGAATGGAGGTGCCAGGGCTGGGGGAGAGGGGATGGGGATTCATGTTTCATGGGGCAGAGTTTCAGTTGGGGAAGATGAGAAAGTGTACTTAATGCCACTGAAGTGTGCGCCGAAAATGGATAAAGTGGTAAATGTGTGTTGTGTATCCTTTACCACAATGAAAAGGAAAGGGGGCCCTCCTCTGGAAGTAGGTTGGGGTGGTCCTCCCGCCTCCTGCCCCTCTGCTCTGCCGCTTCCCTCTCCAGGTGGGTCTAGTCATGGTTGAGGAAACTGGCTCATTTCCGGAGCACACTAAATTTCCAGATCAGGCTTTGGAGTCCTTTATGAATCTGGTTTGGGAGCCTGGCTTTCCAGATAGCTGACTGCAGGGGGGGTTCCCAGTTTTGTGGCAGATGCCAGCACTGGAGGCAGCTCCCTGCAGAGGAGGCTCGGCCTCTGTGATGCAGTCACGGAGCCACACACTGCCCCATTGGAGGGATGGAAGCCCCACTCGGACAGGAGGAGAGCCGCTGTGGGCTCCAGGCGTCTGTTCCTGGGGCCCTGGGAGCCCTGCAGTGTCTGAGCTTATTAGGACCCTGGGTTTCCATTGGGAGGGCCTCCTTGGCCAGGCAGTCTGGGGTGGGTGGGCAGAGGTTTGGCCGTAGGCAGCTGGGGTGGGAGTCCACAGGCGGGTCCCTCTACTTGGCCTTGCCTGGAAGGCCCTTCCTGTGCCCCCTGGAGGATGCTTGAGGGTGAAGGACGCCTCTGTGTGATAGAGGCTTTGTCCTAACTCCACCTCTCCCTGGCTTCTACCTCTGGGACATGTCCTGTTGGAGGAATAGTGTCACCCTTCTGGCTGAGACAGAGGGGCCTGCAGAGGAGCATGGGCTGGGCAGCTGCCCACAGAGCAGGTGGGCTGGAGCCTGTGTCCACCCTCAGGAAAAGCCCTCTGGGCACCACCCAGGCACCCCACCGTGACCAGGGCGGGGCCTGGAATAGTGGCCTCAGGGGCAGAAACCACCTCCCTCCCCTCACCAAGGCCTCCTGGCTCCAGGCCTTGCTATGGTGTCACACTAGTGTCCTTCCAGCGGCGGCCTTCCTTCGAGCCCTGGGTTCTCCTGCTTACTGGCCTCCCTGCCTCCTTAAGCCTCAGTTGCTGCCTCTCTCTGCAATGTGTTCCCCTATGTCGTTTCACTGACCATGGATGACCATGGATGAGGCCAGCAGCTCTTGAAGCCGGTTTGAGAAATAAGTGGCATTAATGCCTGTGAAGTGGCCCAGTGGCTGGTAGCTATTAATAGAAACAGGAGTTTGGCAGCAAAACCCATCCACGCAGATCTAGATGCCAGCGGATATGTGAGGAGTGTTTGGCCAGCCTGTTAATGAGGCCAGTTTAGCCAAATGTCCCGGGATATGAGTGTCCAGGCGGCATCGCCCTTCACACCTGGGGTGCCGTCTGTCCTCTGCAAGGGTCGACATGCACCTTGGAATGTCTCAGGCCGTGCTCTATAGGGACCGGCTCCTAAGACCATGCATGAACCAGAGGAGTAAGTCAGCGATGGCCATGAGGCTGACCTTGTCCCGACCAGGAAATAGGCTGGATCATTAATTAGTCATTTAATTCAGTGAAAATTTAGTAGGGAGTCCTCTTCCCCGGGATCCAGAAGCCTTGCCTTTGAGGGTCTGTCAGTTTAGACCCACGTCTCAGTCTAGACGATGGCCACAGAGTGGGAGAAGTCTCTTGGGGGGGCCAGTGGGGTGTGAGGGGCAAGTGGCAGATAGTGGAGTGGAAAAGAAGTAGGGGGCAAGGACCGCCCTTGTTCCCCCAAGTCTCAAATTGGCAGTGTTGGTCACAGGCCCTATGTGACCATTTCCAAGTTTGAAATTTGAGGTGATCAAGGTCTGGGGCTAGAATGGAGTGGCACAGTCCCCCCGGAGGGGCCGGGTTGGCTCTCCAGTTTGCCCCAGGCCCACCTGGCCCGGCTACTCCCGGCCCCAGGAGGCAGTTGAGTTTGCAATGCTAACCCTTGCCAATTTGAAATCTTCAAAGGCACTGAAGTGCCTAAGGCTGGGGTTTAGAAATAGCATCCCAACAGGCGCCTGTGACGAGGGTGGGGGTAGCCTGAGCACAGGTGGCTGCACAGACCCCAGTTCCCTGGACTGGGGCTGCAGGTGACTTTTGCCACGTTTCAAATTTCCGATGAGGAGGTGCCACACCTGGAGTGATTGGGAGAGAGAAGACAAATAAATGCATTCAAGTCCCAGAGTCAAGCTCTCTGGATATTGTGGGCAGCAGCGGCATTAAGGAAATAAGCCACCAGCCTCTCAGGGCCTTGCTGGGAAGTGATGGTCCGTGGATGAAGATGTGCCATTCCCCAGCTTGTTAGAGGCACCACCCTGCCTCTGGTGGCCACGTGGTGGGCCTGGACTGTCCCCATGCTGTCCTGCAGAGGTGGCTGGGAGTTGGGCCAGCACTGGCGCCGCTGCCCCAGTAAGCAGAAAGCCGCTAAGCACTTGACAGGGGCTGCTTACTGTTGAACTATTTAACATCCTAATGCATCTACTTTCACATGCTCCGCTGATCCCCGAAGACCGCTGGGCGGGCATTGCTGAAGTTGCCATAAGTATTAATGAGGCAGCACTCTGTGCCTTCCCGCCGGGGTGGGGCACATCCTCGATGGTGGCCATCCCAATTTGGGACCACCAGGGCCCCAGAAATATTTTTCCAGTGTGGGGAGCTCCCTGGGGGGCTGTGGGGTCGTTACACTGCAGGGAGCTTGAGGGTGACATGGTGTGACATTATTTTAAAGGCCTTTCCTGCCGTGGCACAAATTGTAGAAGGGCCCTAGGCAGCTGCCAGACTGGCTAGGAGACTGATGTGATGGCCCAGGGGAAAGCTGCTGCTGGCCTGGACCAGGATGGCTGTGGTGACGAGCATTTTGGGTGCACTTGCAGCTGACTTGGTGGGTGGCACTGAGTAAGTGAGGGGAAAGGAGACTATGGGTGATTTGGGAGAGCTTGAGGAAGTGTAGAAGCCTCTGGGGGTGGAGGTGCCAGCCAGGGCTGTCTTCCTTTCTCCAGGTTCCCTCCATTGCACACTTGCTGCCAGAGAAGTCATGCTGAAGCTGGAGCTGTTCAGGCCACCCTCCCTCAAGAATGTTCAGTGGCTCCCCGTTGCCTGCAGGACCCAGTGTACACCCTTGAGGGTAGTAGTCAGGGGTCTCCCCGACAGACCCCTCTGGGCCTGGGGCCACCCCTTACCTCCACCTGTGCATGAGCAGGAGCAAACAGAGCACATGAACTCCATTTTCCAGTTCTCATGAAAAAAATTTAAAAACCTTTTCCCTTTTCCCCGTCATGAGATGTGAAAAGCATCTTGTGTGTGAGTGCAGCCACCATGCTGTCTCAGCCACAGGCTCCCCTCGCCTCCCACCAAAGACTCAGTTGCCTTGGAGAGCAGCCCCTTTTGGATGGTTTGAGTAGTTTTCAGATGAGTTATTTCAGTCTATCTTTTCTCTCAGCAGCCAGCTCATTCATGCACACACCTATGAGTCATTCATTCTACATTCCATGAGCACCTGCTGTATAGCCAGCACTGAGCCAGACCTTGGGGACTAATGGGATTAAGAAATGATCCCAACTTCAAGGATTCAGCACAGCCAGGTCCAGCCGTTCCCCGCCCATGCCTTGCCCCAGGCCTCGCACACCTGGGAGCACCATAGGTGCCGTGGAAGGAACTCAGCACCCAGGAGGTGCTAGGTCACTTCTGCCCCCGCCTCCCGGCACGGCTTTGTCAAGGTTCCCAGCCTCTGTGTGTGGGAATCCTGGAATCCCGGAATGCCGGAGCTGCCAGGGGGCCTCGGAAGCTGGGGTGCACCTGACTTTAGATGGGGGGCTAGCATGTGATTATGGTGCTGCTTCTAGATGCTTTGGGCTCCAAGTAGAGGTCAGGTCATTCCATCCAAGGTCTTTCCAGCTCTCCTGGTTCTGTGGGGGACAGTGGCTTGGTCTCATGCCAGTCTGCTGTCCGGGCCTCTTTCAGGGATGAGCTTGGGGTGAAACAGCAAGAGTCTGGAGCAAGAATGGGATGTCATTGTTTTGTGTTCCTGGTATTATTTTGAGTGTTCTTTTCTATTTCAAGTAATGATAGTATTTTACATTTAAAGTGTGAATATAAATAAAAGTGAATTTTCTTTTCAAAATACATTTAAGTAAAGGAGTGAGGCAATTTAAAGGAAAATACTAAGTAGTTTATAGGGACATGGCACAAAACTGGAGACGGCTGGACCTGGCTGTGCTGAATGAATCAATCATTCCTGGGGGCTGGAATGAATCAAGTTGGGGAAATTTGGAGCCAACCAGACCCAAGGCTTCTGGACCAGCTGTGGAGGTGCCTCCATTATGCCCTCTTTCTGGAGAGCAAGTCCCTCCCAGTGGTTTCAAGGCAGAAGCATTGTGGAAAAATGGTGTGAATGGAGAGAAAACTTGGTACTTCCACACAGTGGAATACTACTCGGCCCTGAAAAAGAATGGTCTACTGGTGCACACTATGTCATGGATAAACCTCAAAAACACAATGCCAAATGGAGGAAGCCCCGCCACCAGACTGTAGCATATGGAAGTCCTGAAAAGGCAACCCCATAGAGATAGAAGTAGATTAGTGATTGCTGGGGGCTGAGGATGGGTAAGGGAACGCATCAGACGTAAATGCACGAGGGATCTTATTGGGAGAAGAAAACATTGTAAATCTAACATATGGTGGTAATTGCACCATTCAATAAAAGTTGCAAAAGTCATTGAATTGTAAAAAAAAATAAGCAAAAAAGTCTGAGTCAGGTTCACTCTGTTCAGTTGGATTTTTTTAGAAAAAGCACTAAGAATAAAATCAAAATCATCTTTTGTCACCTGTAATGGGGCAGAATGTCCTTCAGGGCTCTTCTCCATGGCAAATCCTTTGTCACCACCACTGGGCTCCTGTCATCAGCTAAGTTTTGCAGTGTGTTCACCTTGCCTACGTCATGATACGCTGTGTCCTATGCCATTAACTCTTCTAGGTTAGTGTGACCTAAACTCATCGGGAGAAAGGGTCCATATGTTCGGGAGTGGGCAGGGATAAGCGAAGTTAAATTTGTGTGTTTCACGTGCTAATGAATATAATAGCATTTTGTTTCTCCATGGGGAAGAGAGTGCATCTGGGTATTCTGTCCATCTGTCTGTCTGGACCCACTGTCCACTGCTCTCCATGCTCCATGCCCTGGAGGGGTGCCCTCTCCCACTGGCTTCCGTGCCCTCCAGCTTTCTGGTGGGTTCACTGATGGGAGATCAGTGGGCAGGATGGAAAGCGGCTGGGATATTCATTATCCCATGTAGATATCCCATGTAGCCCCTCCTGCAGTCCCTCTGTCCCCAGCCACAGCTCCCCGCTGCAATCCCTTTGGATTCTGGTGACTGCTCCCTCTCATCCCTTAGGTCCAGGGGGTGGACAGCTCATCGCTCTGCCAGGCCTGGGTGTATCTGAGTGGCTCCCTGCCCTCACCTGCCCTCTGTAAGTCATCCCTTCACATGGCTGGCTCCAGTGGCCCCTTCTGAGGGCCCCCTGTCCTCTGCTGGGTAACGTGTCCTAAACAGATTTGACCATGTGTTCCTCTAGGAGCTCACATGGAGCTGCTGGTGCGGGGGATGCTGTTTGGGAAATGCTGTTCTACAGCTGTGCTGTTGGCTGTGTAGTTTCCCACACTGCACGGGTGCTATTATTATATATGCAACCTCCTACCATTGAGCAATTGGTCACTGCCAATCTTTGCATCTTTGTGCAATGACTATGTCCTTTGGATGGATTCCTAGAATGGCCAAAGGACATGCCCACTTAAAGGCATTTCCAATAGGTGTTGGACAGAGCTCTGGAGGGCCTGCCCAGCCCCAAGGAGTGGCTCTACCCGTCTTTGAGGACATCATCTCCTGCATGTGGTGTCTGGATGTTTAGCAATCACTAAGAAAGCCGACTTTGGCTGTGAGGGCTGAGACGGAGATTTGGTTTGGAAGCCCCGGGCCTGGTCTGCTCTGGGGCTTGGAGGAATACTTGTTCTGTGAGCTCCACAGCAGGTCCTGCCTGAAGGGCCCTGGCCCTTCTCAACAGGAGACGTTTGAGAAACGAGCTCTTCTCTCAGCCACTCCCCAGCTATGTGGCATCAGCTACCATGGAGGGGCTCTGAGCTTAGGTGGGAACTGCTGGTCTTACCAGCCTCTCTGCCCAGCCCGTGCCGGGGGCGGAGTACAGCGGCCATGTCGGCCTTCTCCGGGCCCCAGCAACACATCCATGTGTCATCCGTGCTAAGAAGGTTTGGTAATGCCCTGGTGTTTTATTATCTGTGCAGCTTTGCCTCCCTCGGCCCCAGGACCAAAGAGACATTTATCAAGCCCCTCAAATGTGCAGAGCACTCTGTCTGGCTAATTACAGTTGTGAAGCTGTTCAGATTTAACATGGATTTTAAACGAAACTCTTGCAGTTCTTGTTCTTCGCTTTTCTGAGGGGGCCTGAGGCTGCCCTTCATGATGTCTGGCATGGCCAGAGCCTGAAGGTGGGCGCTGAGGCTCCATGTGCTCCTGGAGCGGGTATCTTGGTCATGGGCTGATGATCCATGCTAACCTAGTTGGCGTGTCCTCTCAATTTCATCAGGCAGCCGTGTGGATTTCTCTGTCCTCCGGGCAAGGCCTCTGGTCAGCCATTCTGAGCCTTGGCCACTGGTTTATTTGGAAACCTTTTCCATCCCCCAGGCCGAGGCTTGGTTTTATTTTCCTCCATGATGCTGTCTTGTGTGCGCGGGAGCCTGGCACAGGGGAGGGGTTGGTGGTAAAGAGTCACCTTCTCTTCCCTTGCCAGATGGTGCACAAGGAGCCGCATCCCCACCATCTGCCTCTCGCCTCTGCAGCCTTTGCATTCAGTAGGCACTTACTCATCCCGCCAGCCCTGAACCACGTCTGAGGGCCTAGTCTAGGCCAGGCACAGGGCTCAAAATTCCACTTACTGGTGCAGTAAATTCCACTCATCCGTTCACTCGGGTGCCTGTTCCTTCGGCCAGCGCTCAGCAGAGCCCGGCGTCGGTCCTAGCGCTCAGCTGCAAACACTGGGACCTGCTCTTGCTCTTTACATAGAAAGAGAAGTTCCAGAATGCCAGGTGCTGCACACCATCTGGGAAGGTCAGAGAACCAGCTGCATGGTCAGGCACGGTGCCCCGCTGGGACCTCAACACTGCTCCCTGGAGACTGTGCTCCACCGGACACCAGCTCGTGTGCCACAGTGGCCCCTTGATGGCACCATGGCCCTACTCTTGCCAGGGTGGGTTCCTGGAGGTGCCCCCTCCTCACCTCACAGGCTTCTGCTGGGATTCCTGCCCTGGTTCGTCCACCTGGCAGTGAGAGGCCCCAGGCTGCACCCATGTGCAATGGAGGCCGTGAAAGGGAGTTTCTCATTTGTTTCTTGGAGGAAGGAGGCCTGCAAGGAGGGACATGTCCCAGACTCAAGGCAGGGGACCATGGCCAGAGTCCTGGTTCAAGCTCGCTGTGGCCCCGCCGTGTGCCTGCCTGTGCTGCCAGTAGGATGGGGTGAGGAGTCGCCCTGAGCAGCTCCCGGACAAGGGTGTCGTGAGCAGCAGATGCGGTGTTCTGGGTCCTCTGCAGAAGGCTGATGTCGATGACTCAGACAGGGTTAGTCTCAGCCGGCCAGGGCAGGCTGGCTCTCAAAGGCTCAGAAGCCCCTGCAGTGCGACTGGAAGGGTAAGAGAGGGGTTCTTCATGTTAAGGGTTTGGGACTCTTTGGCAGGAGGGGAGAATGACACTGGAGCAGAGAGACCAGCATAGCAAAGGCCAGGAGGGGCTGGGCTGTGTGGACAAAGCACAGTGGACAGGGACATGGGGCACAGGCCTATCAGAAGGAGCTGGGTGGTGGGGAGGGACCAGGAAGAGCCCAGGGGAGAGCGATGGATCCAGGTCAGGGTTGGGAGAGGGCCCTAGATGGGACTTCTGGGCGGCAGAATCAGTGAGGCTCAGTGGCTGACTAGCTGTGGGTATGAGCCCAGGATGGTGCCTGGCCCCTGATTTTGGTGCCAGGCAGGTGGGCAGGTGACGGCCATTCCTGAGATGGCCTAGGCACTCGTTTCCTTTCCCTCTAGCCACGTGCAGCACCTTTTCTACCTTGATGTTCCCAGTCCCACCCCGGGACCCACCAACACCGGCCTGGTCATGTGGCGGTAATTGCTTAGCTTGCAGTCTGGTAATTACCGAACGTGCTTATTGGCTGGATTTCAGCAGGTTTAGTATCATCTTTCATGGCTAAAAACGTGGCTCAAAGTGAAGGACATAAAGTTGAAGGAGCCCTGGATAAAATTCTGCCTTCAGGTTCCTGTTGATCAAGAACTCGGGTGATGAGCTGATGCCATAATTCACAGGGAAGCTCAAGGAGCCCAGGGTAGCCAAAGTGGTCCTGAAAAAGAAGAACCAAGTAGGAGATCCCACACCTCCCAATGTCCAAGTTACTATAAACCAACAGTCATCAATACTATATGGTACCGAGACAGGAAGGACATCTAGATGGATGGAATAGAATTGGGAATCCAGAAATCCAACCATGCACAGGGGGCCAAGATGGCTCAGTGGGGAAAGAACAGCCTCCTCAACAAATGATGCTGCACAATTAGATATCCACTTGCAAAAGAATGAATCTGGACTCTCGCTTCAGGCCACAAACAAAAAATGAACTCAAAATGTAACTAACTGTCAGAACTAAAATGATAAAACACAAGAAAACCTAGGAGTAAGTCTTCATGACCTTGGGTTTGCAAAGGATTCTTAGACATGACATGAAAAGCATGAGCGACAAAAGAAGTAGATAAATTGGAGCCCATCGAAGTTAAAAATGTTTATGTTTCAAAGAATATTATCAAGAAAGTGAAAAGACAACCACAGAAAGGAAGAAAATATTTGCAAATCATATATTTGATAAGAGACTTGAACCTAGAATGTATAAAGAGCTCTTATAACTCAATAACAAAAAGACAACTCAACTAAAAAGCAGTCAAAGCGATGACAAAAATCACCTGATTTTAAAATGGGCCAAGGACTGGGGTAGACATGTGTCCAGACAAGATACACCAGTGACCAGTACACATGTGAGAAGATACTTGCCATCATTAGCCACCAAGGAAATGCAAATCAAAACCACAAGGAGGTGCCGCTGCTACCACCAGGATGGCTCTACTCAGAAAGTCAGACAATGACACACGTGGATGAGGATGTGGAGAAACTGGAGCCTTCACGCATTGTGGGTGAGAGTGTGAAATGCTGAAACTGCTTTGGAAGACAGTCCGGCAGCGCCTTGAGCAGTTAGACATGTGTTACCCTGTGACCCAGGAATTCCACTCCAGGGCCTCTACCCAGGAGAGATGAAAACCTACAGAATTCATCCTTAAGTGTTTGTAACAGCATTATTCATAATAACCAGAAAGTGGAAACAACGCAAATGTCTGTCAGTTGATGAAAGAACACACTGTGGAATATTATTCAGCCATGAAAAGAGTGAAGTCCTGATACATGCTGCAACATGGGTGAGCCCTAAAAATATGCCAGATGCAAGAACCATTCACAAAAGTCCACATGTTATATGATTCCACTTACATGAAATGTCCAGAATAGGGAAAACTGTAGAGACAGAAAGCAGATTAGTGAGTGGTTGCAAGGGCTGGGGCAGAGGAGGCAGAGAGAATAGAGAGCTGATAGCAAAACAACCTTGGTGGGAAGGTACTATTAGCTCCACTTTACAGGTGAGAAAACTGAGGCTCAGAGAGATTAAGAAACCTGCCCCTGAGAGGCACAGTGCACATGGGGCAGAGGCAGCATTCAGACTGGACTGCCTGACTCCAGAGCTGCTGAGCCACTGCGAGGGCCCCTCACAGAGACTGGGCACTGACACGTACCAGAGCCCACAGGGGCTTAAAAACACAGGGCCATGGGGATCTCAGGTCCTCTGGCCACGGAGAGAGGGGTTCTGGGGACACAAAACCAGCGTGGATGGACTGTGCTTGCGAGGGTGAGTGAGAGTTGCGTGGAGGGTGCGGCATTTGCTGTGGGCTTTTAGGGATTTCATCTGCCAGGATGGGGTCAGGGAGAGAGGGCCTTCCAGGAAGAGGGAGGTTCCAGGGCAAAGGCCTGGAAGCTGAGCACCTGGATTTGGGCTCAGTGTGGCGGCTGAGCAGGGCTGGGTGATGCCAGTTCATGGGTCCCCACCTGGCCTTCAGGATAGGCTGAGGAGATCAGTCTTTCTTTCGGGGCCATGGAGAGGCAAGGATGGTGACTTGTCTGCCAGCCCTGTGGGCTCCTACTCGGGGAGGGGCGTGCAGGGAGGTGGTTGAAGACGCTGCTCCCACAAAGGGACTGGGGGGTGGATGTCTGAAGAGCCCAGACTCCGAGTTGGGGTATTTGTGTGACCTGGGGCCGGGGGCAGAGGGGGCCGTGGGGGCCCAGAAAGCAGAGACCCCAGGCAGGGATATTTCCTCCCTCCCTTCCTAATTCGGTAAATTTCATGAGCACGTTATTAGAAGTCCTGGGTTCAGGAATGACAGGATGAAGAGCTTGCTGCCAAGAAGGCCTTTCATGTTCATTGCTGTCGAGGAGGTAGTGAGACCTCCGTTATCACCGGCGTGAAAGCAGAGGCTGGATCCTCATTTCTCCAGGCTGTGCTTACACTCTTCTCCTGCCCTCTATCTTGTCCACAGGGACTGTGAGCTCCATGAGGGTGGAGATCACTCAGTCATCCAACACACCTTTACTGCACACCTACTGTGTGCCAGGCACTGCTAGCCAGAGGATGCATCAGGGAACAGCATACAAGCTCTCTACCTTCTAGCAGACTCATCTCTCTCGGGTGGTAGTGTGTGGTGATCTGTCCAGAGGGAGGTATCTGGGGTCTGTGCTGCTGTGTTCATAGAGTCACAGCCTCCTCCCCTCCCACTTGGCCTCCCGGAGTCATTGACTGGCCGAGTTCCTTTCAGTCCACAGCGGGCCGTGCCCTCCATGTGGATGGCATTTGTTTACAGGGCCTCAGGGCCTGCTTCCTTCCCCTTCTCCCCTAGGAACGTCTTCATTGGGGTGGGCACAGAGAGAAACACATGACTCCTGAGGCTGCCTGAAGCCCACTCAACTCCGTGGAGATCACCCCCCAAGATACTCTCCTTCTTAGGAAAACTCAGAGTGGAGGAGCCACGGCCGTTAGTGGACTCCAGTGGCTGTGGCATGTGTCTGCCTGCAGTTTCCAGGGGCCTGGCTTTATCTGTGTAGATTGGGATAATCTAGAGTAGTTGCTGGAGCTCCTGGGGTTAAGCCACCTGGACACGCATCAGTTCCTCCTCCTGAGCACTGCATGCAATTATCCTAGGGGAGCGGCGGGTGGCCTGGCAGCTGGCGCCTCTGCAGTGGAGGTGGCAGTGGGGGCTTGGAGATTGCGGTTCCCTTCCCTGGGCAGCCCAGGGAGGTGTAACCCTTGCCAGCTGCGTGAAATATCCTCCTGCAATGAGTGTGCCGGACTAGACGAAAGGCAGAACTGGAGCCCTGGGAGGACACCAGAGGATAAGGGCAGGACCTACCCTGGGCCGGGCACTTGGCGTTCATTCTACCTCACTGGGTACCCCCAGCCTGGGGGGTACCACAGCCAGGCCACACAGCCCAAGCCACGTAAGTGGCATTTGATGAAGCCAGGATTAAAAACCCGGTGCATTTGTGTCCGAGGTTGATATTCATTCACCAGGCTGGGCTGCCTCCCTGCTAACTCCCTGGGCTGAGGACCAGGACTCAGAGGCTCAGAGGAGTGAAGTGACCTGCTCAAGGTCACACAGCGAGCCTGTGACATTTCTGGGCTGAGACTCCTGAGCCTCCCGCTTCAGGAAAACAAGTGATGTGTGGGTAATGCCCCCACTGCATAGCAATGGGGAAGGTTGGAGGATGGTGGGGCTGGAGCCCTGGGAGCGTGTGAGGGACTCGGCTCCAGTGCCGGGTGTCACGCTGCTGTGGTGCTCTTGGAAAGTACGAAAGAACTCCCGAGGGAGCATGCACAGCAGCGTCCAGAACTGGCCCATCCTCCCTGGGATGCAGTGGATTATTCACAGTCAGGCTTTCGGGAGGAAGGAGCTGTGGACTTGGAGTTGGAGAGCCCCCGGCATAGGCAGCTGGTAGAAATCCAAAGTGCAGGCCAACTAGAGACCTTCGGTGTGGTCCCTGAGAGGGCACAGAGGCAGGGGTGTGTTGCAGGGAGAGCCCAGCCCCAGGCATATGGTAGGGCAGGGAGGGCATGGGGGTGCTGGGCTGTGAGGGCCGATGCTTCCCTGGAATTGCCCAAGCTGCACTGGTCTGGAAGGAGGCCCCAGCACAGCCTGCACGAGGAAGCTGGTGTGCACGGAGGCCTTGGGGAATGATTGTGCAGCTGTGCAGCAAATATTGGCTATCGGTTTAGCTGGGCCCTGGGAAAGGAATACATTACAGGGAATTGCAGGCCAGGCACATTTAATCTATGCCAATTTACCGTATTGGAGAGAAGGAGAGGGAAGGAGAGACATGGAGATAGAGCGAGCAAGTGCAACTGGACTAGTGGACACCATTAGCCTCCATCTCTCTTCGTACCTGAATTGGGAACAGGAGGGTTTAGTTTCTTGGGGCCTCATGGGCTGCGTGCCTCTAGCCTGCCGAATGTGAGTCCGGTGTCTGCCCACACGTGTCCCTGCCCCCGAATATAAACTGGCTGCCTTGCCTGGGCTTAGTCAAAGGGACAACAGCCATCCTTCTGATGACAAATGGCACCGCAGCTCAGGCAGCCAGGGCAGTTGGTGCTCTGAGTCACTTGCTGTGAGCCCAGAAGGTGCTGGTTCACACACTGCTTCCTCATGGGGTTGATCTGGGCATGACTCTTGCCCACCCCACTGACTTTGAACCGGACCCTGGTCAGGGCTGACCCCTGACTTCAGATGTGGCTTCCCCATCCCGGGGCAGCCCCCAGGCACTCCACGGCAGGGCAGTGAGGGGGCAGGGTTGCATGCTGTGAGTTCATCCTCCAGGGTGGAGTGTGTGCCGGCAGCCTGGGGAGGGAACACGGCTGGAACATGAAGGGGGGTGGAGTTGGGGGCTCCTCTCAAATCAGCAGACTGGCTGACTGTGGTCAGAGCTTGGCACCACTTCACTCCTGAAACTGCTCATTCGTTCCCTCCCTCAAAACCATTGAGCCAGCCCTGGCTATGGGTCAGGCCAGAGCTCACCTGCGAAACAGACACGCAAATGAATCCATCAAGAATGCTGGGGTTGGGGGCCAAGGCAGATGTGGGTTGAGGGGCTTGGGTTCTGGGAAGATAAAAGGAGGTGTCCCTGGGTGGGTTCCCGAGCCTGGGTTGTTACAGGTGAACAGGAGTTCACTAGGTGGATGAGGGACAGGAGGAGGCACAGCCTGTGCGGAGGCATGGAGGCGTGGCCAGTGAGCTCAGGCTGTTAGAGTAGTTCTGGGATCTAGGGCTGGAGAAGATGCTGGTGGCCTGATCCGGAAGGGCCCTGTGTGTCCTTTGGAGTGGCTCCTTTTCTCTGCAGAGTGGGTCACCAAAGGCTATGTTCTAGGGAAGGTATTTGGAGAGGATGTGTCTCCCAAGGCATTCTCCAGCCTGCCCTGTTCAGTTAAGCTCCAAGTGGCTGTTCCAGATCTAGTGACCATGCAGTGTCTTGTCACTCATTGTTTTGCTCCATCTGTCTGGCCACCCACCCACCCAAGTCTTACCATGTTCTGAGCCACTATCTACTTACACATTTTAAAGTTGAATTATTTGGGAAACTAATCATTTAATGAGTCATAGAAAGATGTCTGTGATAGAAACATCCAGTGATTTATTCGTTCATTCAAGATGCATTTGTTGAGCATCTGCTATGTGCCATGCTGGGGGTTCCATAGTGACAAAGCTCTGCCCCTCTCTTTGAGCTGATGTTGCAGTGGGGAGAGATAAATGGAGTAAACAAGTCAGCAAAAAGGCAGGAGGGAAGGCTGCTCAGTGTATGGGGACCACACAAGGCTGGCCGGACCATGTGGCTGGGTGGCAGGGATGGTTGCTTTAGATGCGATGGTGAGAGAGCACTCCTGGGAGAGCTGGCAATGGCATGGCTGGCTGATGACAGGGATAAGCCCCTGCAGGAATCTGAGGGCTGAAGGAGCCCTGGGTGCAGAGGCTCAGGGGTGGGGACAAGTGAGGAGCCTCAGGGAGGCCAGGGCAGAACCTGGGGCAGGAGGCAGACCCAGATGACACCAAATCTTCTTGACTGGGCTGCTAATGGGAACTGGCGTGGAGCATGAAGGGAACCCACTGGAACGTTGGCAGTGGGTGGTGACGTTGCCAGGGTGCTCTGGGGGGGATGTGTTGTGGGGAGAGTTAGAATGGCAGCAGGGGGGTGGGGGTGGCCAGAGGGAAGTCATCCCAGGGACCTGGCAGAGAAGATGGGGCTTGGGTCAGGGTGGTGACCGTGGAGGGGGAGAAGTAGGCAGATTGGCGATGGGTGTTGGAGTGGAAGCTGTCAGGACCTGCTGACATGGCTGGACGTTGTGGGAGGGAAACAAGCCAGGAGAAATCTGGTGGGAAGGTTTGAGTGGAGATGGGGAAGGGTGGGGTCAAGAGCTTGGTCTAGGTGTGTTCAGCCAGAGATACTTGTTAGACACCAAGTGACAAGGATAGGGCGGTGGTGAGGGCACAATTTGAGTGGTCCCCACGATGCAGTAGTAGAAATTGTCATGGCCAGCAACTCCCAAGAGCCCTGCCCAGGTCTAGGAAGCTCAGATGCTGCCCTGGCTAATATGCTAGAGATGGGAAATGACCAGTCCAGGTGTGGCTAACCAGGAGGCGGGAGGTGCCAGGAGCTGGGGAGCAGGTTGTGACAGGCCCTGACCTGAGGCTGCTTCAGGGCCCATGTTCTCCCTCCTACTCCCCAACCCAGGACCTCAGGTACATGGAATGCAGCCATCATAACTCTTGGTTCATGCTTCACTCCCATCACTGGTCCATGCCTGGCCCCATTTATTTATGATAATAATACACAAATAAATACCAAGATGTGCACTCACCAGCTCAGTGTCTGTAAGCTGCACCTCCCCATGTGCCCTCACCATCCCACCTGCCTGCTTTCCCACAGGTGACCGCTGTCCATCTTACATTCATCCTGCCCTGGCTCTGTTCTGGTTTGCTTTATTATATCATTCATCCTGCCCTGGCTCTGTTCTGGTTTGCTTTATTAGATAATGCGCACGATTTTTTAGAATTTGTGCTTATGATTTACAAACTTTTAATTAAGATATAGCTCATGTATAACAAAGGGCACACGTCTTAGCTGCACACTCATGAGTTTTTACGGTCATATGTGCCTATGGAGATGAATATATCAACTACTTTCAGTTGGTGTTTTCAGTCTTGTTAATTTTAGCCACTCTGATGGGTATGTCATGGTGTCTCGTGGTGTTCTTTTGCATTTTCCTAATGATTAAGAATGTAGAGCGTCTTGTCATGGGTCTCCCAGTCATTAGACTTCCCTCTTTTGTGAAGTATCTGTACAGCACCCTCCTACCTTATCCAAGGGGGATGTGTTTCAACCCCTCGTGGATGCCTGAAATCTCTGATAGTGCCACACCCTATATACATGATGTTTTGTCCTATACATACATAAGATGGGTGGATGGGTGGATGGAGGGATGGATGGGTGGATGGAGGGATGGATAGGTGGATGGGGAGATTGATGAGTAGATGGATGGAGAGATAGATGGGTGGATGGAGGAATGGTTGACTGGATGGAGGGATAGATGGGTGGGAGGAGTGTTGGATGGGTGGATGGGAGGATGGGGGATGGATGGGTGGATAGGGAGATGGATGAGTAGATGAAGGGAGGAATAGATGAATGGATGGAGGGATGGATGGGTGGGTGGAGTGATGGATAAGTGGATTGAGGGACAGATGGCTGGATGGATGGGGGATGGGGGATGAATGGGGGATGGATGGGTGGATGAAGGGATAGTTGGATGGATGGGTGGCTGGATGGATGGAGGAGTGGATGGATGGTTGGATGGATGGATGAGTGGATGGAGGGGTGAACAGATGGATGGATGGAGGGATGTATGGGTGGAGGGCAGGAGGGAGGGAGAAAGGGATAGAAGGATGAAGGGTGGATCAGCAGAGGGAGGGAAGGATGGATGGATGGGTAGATGGGTGGGCGGATGGATGGAGGGAGGGAGGGAAGGAAGGAGGAATAGGTAGGTGGGCAGGTAGATGGAGGGAGAGAGGGAAGGATGAAGCGGTCCGGAAGCATCTCAGATGGGACTAACAGGAACATTTCAGATTTGTGGCAGCTGTTTCCTGGTACTGGAGCCTGGGCACAGGTGGGCGTTTACAGTCCTGTCTGGTGCTTCTGAGCTGGGCAGAGTGACGAAACTAGTCTGTTGTATCTCAGGTGGAGGTGAGCTTGTGGCACAGAATGGTTCCTTGTGGTTTAGGGGGTCCAATTTTGAGAACACGAACATGGGGCTTGCTGCCGTGGTCTTCCTGTTCGGGATGGGGTGGAAGATGTGTGCTGGGCTGTTCCTGGTAGCAGTACCAAGTCAGCGCAGGAAAGCATATTCTGCTCGGAGCTGTAGAAAACAGACAGCATGGGCCGGGTGCAGTGGCTCACGCCTGTAATCCCAGCGCTTTGGGAGGCCGTGGAGGGTGGATCACCTGAGGTCAGGAGTTCGAGACCAGCCTGGCTAACATGGTGAAACCCCTTTTCTACTAAAAATACAAAAAGCCTGGTGTGGTGGTGCACACCTGTAATCCCAGCCACTTGGGAGGCTGAGGCAGGAGAATCTCTTGAACCCAGGAGGCAAAGGTTGCAGTGGGCTGAGATCACCCCATTGCACTCCAGCTTAGGCAACAAGAGTGAAACTCCATCTCAAAAAACAAAAAACAGAAAAAGAAAGAAAAAGAAAACGGACAGCACAAACGTGCAGGACAGGGACCCGAGCCACCCCTTCTGAGTGCCTACTGTGTTTCCTGAACAGCGCTAGGCCTTTTCCGCTGAGGAATCCCGGGCGATTCCCCCGAAGCTCTGGAAGGCTGAGCGCCACCATCCCCATTGCAGAGATGGGACAGCTGAGGTGCAGCGTGAGCCGCCCCAGCGGTGGGCGACCCTAATCTTCATCTCCTAGGCTTGGAGCCAAGGTTAAGAGCAGCCCCTGCCTTGCAGGACCATGGGAGGCAGAAGTGCGACAGTGCTCTGAAGAGACTTGGCGAACCGTCTGCTGATGTGGGGCGGTGCTCTGTCGTACAGGTGTGACTTCGCCCCTGTTTCTCCGTCTTTCTTGACTGGGATCATCCGGGGAGTCAGTGGGCACAGCCGCTCACCCGCTGGGTCCCGCACTGCTCACTGAGGTTTTCCTTGATGACAGTCGCACATGGAGGCGGCGGGTGGGTCTGAGGCTGCACGCAGGGCCCCAGCTCTCTGCAGCTCTCCCTGGGCTTGGTGTCCTCCCTGCCTGATGGAGAGTTACCCCTGCGGCCCATGAAGATGCAGAGTGCCTGCGTCCTCCCTTCTGAAGGCCGGACAGTCCCCTCTGGAGGGGGTTCACAGGTGGGCGGGGGGAAGGGGAGCTGGGGACATTCTGAGCCCAGTTCCATTCTTGGCTCACTTGGAGACAGGCCAGGAGCCTAGGGCAGGAAAGCCGAGTCCCAGTCTGGGATGGGGTCTGCCAGGCCCCACAGACCCCTGCCCAAACCCTTGTCTGTTCACTGGCATGCTCCGCATGCTCAGGGCTCCACACGTGATGGGTGCTCAGTAAATGTGAGGAGCCATGAGAGGAAGCAGGAAGGGAAGGATGAATTCTTGGACATGGGGCCATGTGACTCAGTCTGGCCGATGGGCAGGGGCTGTTAGTCTCTTCCACCAGTGGTTATCCGCCCGTCATTTGCCAGCACAGGGCTCCCTGACTTGCTTTGAGACCCACCACCTCCTCTCTGTGCGCATCTGACTAATGGGCACTGCAAGTGCAGTGTCTCAGCTGCTGGTGGGGTTTGCTCCTTCCTGGAGCAGCTACTCCTTGCCTCTCCGGTGTGTTTCCTGTGTCCCGGGCACTCTGCAGACCTCCCGTTCTTGCCACGGACCTGGGGCAGGGGCATCACCAGGTCAAGCTTGGGAGTCTTTGGAATCTGGGGGTGCCCACTACGCAAATTTGTCCTGTGCATGTGGGCAGAGAGATGGGCTATGGGGTTCTGGCGAACTGAGAAGCTCAGTTTAACAAAGGGACAACTTCCAGAGGTGTGTGAGGTGAAACCAACAAGGGCCGTGCAGTTTCCAGGGAGTAGTGGCAGTGGGAGCCCTTGCTATGCCTCAGCTGCAGGGGCAATACCTGTGTATTTGTGTGCCTGTGTGGGTGAGTTGTGTGTGTATGTATGTGTGTGTGTATGTGTGAGTGTGAGTGTGTGTGTGTGTGGTGGTAATGGAACCCCATGAGCAGCAGGAATGAATCCCCCGGCCTCTCCTCCGTCCTTCCCACCTCCTGCTGGTGCCTCGGGTTGGCTGAAAGAGTTCAGCCAAGAGAGCAGTGGAGCTGGGTGACGCACTGTGTGGAGGTCAGCCTCCCAGGACACAGAGCCAGGCAGAGGGCCACTTGTGAATGGGCACAACCAGAGCATACAACTTACAGGGTACTGTGGGGAACACACAAGGTGCTGCATGTGGCATGCTCAGAATGGCGCCGGGCACACTGAGCACATGCAAAGGCCATTACGAGTGTGATATGACTCTTTCCAGCCCTCAAAGGTAGGGGTCCAGCACAGGCTTTTTTCTCGTGGTGCAATGCATATAACATAAAATTGACCATTGTAACCATCTTTGAGTGTACAGTTCAGGGGTATTAGTACATTCACATTGTCATACAACCGTCACTACTATCCATCTCCAGAACTTTTCATTTCCCCAAACTGAAACTCTGTCCCCATGAAACACAGACTCCCCATTCCTCCTCCCCCAGCCTCAGGCACCCACCATTCCACTTTCTGTCTCCATGAGTTTGACTACTCCGGGGTCCTCATTAAAGGGCAAATCCCACAGTATTTATTCTTTTGTGACTGGCTTATTTCACTTAGAGTAATGTCCTCAAGGTTCATCCATGTTGAATTCCCTTCCTTTTGAGGGCTGCACATAAGGATGGGTGCACCACATTCTGTTTATTCATTCATCCGTCGCTGGCCACTTGGGTTGCTTCCACACTGGAGCTGTTGTGAGTAATGCTGCTATTCATGTGGATGTACAAAGATCTTGTTGAGACCCCGCTTTCATTTCTTTCCTGTATATACCCAGACGAGGGGTTGCTAGATCATACATTAATTCTGTACTTAATTTTTTGAGGAACCACCATATTGGTTTTATAACAGTGGCACCATTTTTCATTTCCATCACCAGTATGCAAGGATTCCAATTTCTTCACATCCTTGCCAACGATTGTTAGCGTCTGTTTTTTGATAGGAGCCATCCTAATGGGTGTGAGGTGCCAGCGCAGACTTTTGCACATGGTAGAGTAAGTGGATAGAGACAGCGTCTGGTCATTGAAGCAAGACTCCTCTTGGCAGCAGCTGCAGTTGGCTGGAGCGTCACCATGGATTGGAAAATAATGTAGTATTTCTTTTAAAGTACTCCATAATAATTTTCCCCTCATTATTTTCCCATTTGTCCTAACTGGCAGGGTTTTGATGTAACAAAGCTATCCAAAAAGCCACAAGGTTTATGACTATAAATGAACTCTCTCAGCAACACAGATGCATGGCATTGAGGCTAAATTAATGGCTGTGATTTCTGTGTATTGGAATCCTGGAAATGAAAATGCTGTTTCCCCTATGGACAAAGCTTTGGTCTTGAATCATCCTGGGGAAAAATGTAGTGCTTCTTTCCAGGATACTGGATGTTGTGGCCATGCCTGTGACCCGTGGGTCTACCCTTTGCATATGAAATCTTAAAGCAGGCTAGGCATGGTGGCTTAGGCCCATAATCCCACACTTTGGGTGGCCGAGGCGGGAGAATTGCTTGAGGCTGGGAGTTCAAGACCAGCCTGAGCAACATAGCAAGACCTCATGTCTACCATAAGTAAATAAATAAATACATAAATAAATAAATAAGTTAGCTAGACCTGGTGGTATGCAACTATAGTTCCAGCTACTCGGATCACTTGAGCCCAGGAGTTCGAGGCTGCAGTGAGCTATGATTGCGTTCCTGCACTCCAGCCTGGGTGACAGAGTGAGACCTGTCTCTAAAAAAGAAGAAAGAAATCTTAAATCAGCCTTTCCCAATGTCTCCTCCCCAGGACTCCTGCCAAACTTGGAAACAGCACACAAGGGCACAGGGGAACTGGTGGGTACAGAGGGAAGGTCGGGAGCTTGGGTCACTACCCTTCCTGACCATGTGGCCTTGGGCGAGCCGACTTCTGTTTCTTTGAGGACCACCCGTTGCCCCTGCTGCAGATGGAAGAGTGAGACTCGCCTCACGTGTTTGTTGTGCAGAGTAAACAGCATTAACTCACAGGCAGTCCCCGCAAAGGTGAGTCGAATGCAGCTGCTTGTCATTGAAGTGGTGCAGTGAGGCAGGACTCAGGGAACCAGGAATGGGGTCCTGGCTTGATTTCCCCATCTTGCTGATACTTTTCTTTCCAGGCGCATGTTACGGCTTTCCACTGTTAACTCATCCTCCTATGCCTGTGATCTGATTGGATCATCCCAAGAAATTATCATTTCTAACTTAGAAATGAGAACAGGGAAGCACAGAGAGGTTTAGTGACTCGTCCAGAGTCACACAGCAAGGCAGTAACTGATCAAGAGCCGATGAAACAGAGCAACATGTATGTGAAATGTAAGATGCTCTTGCTGGACCAGCTTGCTCGCTCTCCCTGCTGTGCCATCTCCTGGAAAGCAGCCCAGCCTGGAGAGCAGGGGCTGGCAGCCATTCTTCCCTACTCTCTTGGCCTCTTCGCTGCCTGTCCGTCAGGTGTCAGGTGCACTTCCCTGCCAGGTGTTCACCCTGACCTGGGGTGCTCAGTTCACCCTCTCAACCTCGTTATCTGGAAAGGGATCCAGCCCTGGACTTTTATGAAAGTCTCTTTTTCAGGTTGTTGTTGGCTATAGATATGATCGTTGTTTCTGATGCAGAAAGTCTAAGGAAGCAGAAAGAGAAACATGAGTCTGGAGAGGCCCCTCAAGCTGAAGTCAGTGAGGGGACATGGTGGAGAATTTCCTTCCAATCTTCCCGGGGCATGGTTTGTTCACAGTTGAAACAACTCGGTAACTGCATATAAATGATAAGGGGGGAGCGTGTGTGTGTGGTGTGTGTGTGTGTGTTGTATGTGAGGGTGTGTGTGCATGTCTGGTGTATGCATATAGTGTGTGATGTGTTTGTGTATGTGTGTGTTGTGTGTGTGTTGTGTGTGTATGTGTGTGGTGTGTGTGTGTGGCATATGTGAGTAGTCTCTGGTATATGTATGTGTGTGCAAATGTGGCGTATGTGCATGGTGTGTATATGTGTGTGGTGTGTGTGCGTGTGGCATATGTGTGTAGTGCGTGGTATATATATGTGTGATGTACGTGTGGTGTGTGTGTGGTGTCTGCACGTGTGGCATATGTGTGTGGTGTATATGTATGGTGTGTGTGTGTGTGAGACGTATGTGTGTGGTATGTGGTGTATCTGTGTGTGGGTGTGTGTGTGTGGGGATGTGTGTGTGTGGGGGGTACGTGTGGGGGGGGGTGTGTGTGGGGTGTATGTGGCATATGTGTGTGGTGTGCTGGTTTCCCTAGAATCCTGTGGGGGCTGCTTCTCCACCCTGTCTCAGCTGCTTGTAAGGGTCCTGGCAGCTTTGCCTGGAGCAGAGGGAAGGGCATCCCTGCGTCCCTGGGCAGCCATGGAGGACTCAGATAGGGGTGGGGTGTCCTCATGGGCAAGCAGGTTCCTAAGGGCCACAGGGGCCACTCCAGGCCTTGGCGCCGGAAGCCTATGTGGGGCCAGCCACTGCACAGGACCTGAAAAGTACACGGAAGCAGGGTCGCAGGGCTGGCCTTGGCTGGTGGGAAGGAGTGGAGGGGTAGCCACAGCACAGCAGGTAGGGAGTGGCAGGCAGGGGCACTGCTGATGCTCAGAGCTGGTCTACGGGGAGAATTTAAGGCAATGTCCCACACAGTCCTGTGTGAGCTGCTCAGCTTGGAAAGGGGCCGCTGCTCTCCAGAGATGTCCCTGGACGGCTCCTGTCCCAGGGGGTGTCCTAGGAGCTTTGGGGTGGAGGTTTGGCTGACGCCCATTTTCTCAGTCATGAAAGCTGGAGCCGGAGTCCCCAGCCCAAGCTGTCAACAAGGACTGGGTCAAATGTGTTGGCCCCTAGAGAAGGGGCCAGGCGTGACCGCCTCCAGAAAGCCTTCTCACTGCCCCAGCTCTCTTCCACCCCAAGCCCGGCCAGTGCCTCCTCTGGGCTGGGAGCTTTCTGTGATGCGAGGCTGGTCTCACTTTTTCACTGCCATGTTGTGTCGCCTGCCCCACCAGCTCCCCCTGTCCCCTCGCGCCCCCAGCATGCCATGCATGTAGCTGAATGCAGGAGTGACTGACCACACTCTTTATGTGCATGAGTTTTCAATATGGAAGCAAGTTACATTACAGAGAGCTTGGAAAATACAGGCTAAACACTCGACCGGCAGCCTCCCGAGCCCAGCTATGGTCACTCTGGTGTATTCCATTCTGGGCATTTCTTCTCAGCAGGCTTTTTCTTTCCTAGGAACAGAAAGTGTGGGATTCTGCTTTTCTTCAGCAGAATAGTAACTCCTCACTCCAAGGGCATGAACTCTGGCAGGCGCTGGCTTCAGCTCCCACATGCCCCGCCATGTCGGGTGCTTTGGGTGGAGGCTTAGCCTCTTCTTATGGTGGAGAAACACAGGCTTGAACATGGCAGTGCCTTGCCCACGATCACACAAGTGTGTAAGAGGACGCAACCAGCTGGCGTGAGAGCTGGCATTCAAAGCCAGGTGGCTGTGGCGTGGTCCTGGCTCTAAGTCACCACCAAGCCACACTCAGAACTTGGGCATTTCCCCATGCCACCCAGAGTGCCATGCACAGGACTCTTGGTGGTGGCAGAACATTCCAGCGGTCATCACCGCCTAGGAACTGAGCTGCATCTCACACCGCCTAGGAAATCTGCATCTCACTGTGGGTGGAACCCCTTCCCGCCCCCTGCCTGCCCTGGTTGGCGAGTTCTCAGATTGGATCTCCAGGGGCAGTATGCACTCTTCAGATGAGCTGCCCGGAACCTCCAGGGGGACAGCCCACGGCCATCCCAAGCTTCAGAATTGCTCTTTAAATATTTTATGTTTACATGGATGCAGGGCTTACGTTTTGGGAGAAAAAAGTCCACAAATGGGCCATAACAAGCAGGAGAAGCAGAAAGTAAATTACCTTTTAATGTCTGGATGAGCTTGTTGACCGTAGGACTAAATTACAGGGGTCCTCTGTGGGGGCATGAGCAGAAATTGTTAGAACTAGAGAAAACAGGCCACATGGCCTGAGCTCAGCACCTCTTCACACAATTCTCCTCCAGGCAAGGGCCATCATCTCTGTCCTTTCAGACCCTGCCTGCCCACAGAGTTGAAGTCCTGCCCTGGGGCCACGGGGCATAGCCCTCTCCACAAAGAGGCCTCGGGAGGCCAGGTGCACATTGTGCACACACATCCAGGCCATGGGCACCATGCTCCGCTGCTGCCGGGCCCTCCGAGACCAGGGTTTTTCTTTCCCCTGGCTGGGGGATTTGCTCCCACCTAGCTCATAGCCAGCCTGTACTAAAGCCTAATTCAGCCTTGACTATTTTCCTTGGCCTCTCTGGACCTCAGTGCCCACCTGTGAATGGGACAGTTTCCTACCAGCTTGCAATGTTGATGCCCCACCCATGCCTGGCCTCTGTACCTCCCTGAACCACTCCACTGGTCATAAGGTGGGATGCAGACTAGCGACTACCGCATGCGGCCGTGAGGTTATCAGGGCCTGGGTGTGGACTCTGTTGAGATGCTGCTGAATAGGGCCAGCAACTTGGTCGTAGGGGCCCTGGGCATTCTGCAGCCTGTGGGGGACATTTGAGGCCCCCAGTCCCTGTAGTCTTGTTGGGAGTGGCCTGCCCTGCAGCTGGCCTGGTGATGAATATTGTCTGCTGGGACACTTCAGGATGGGGCCGGGCGCCCGCATGTCCTGTCTGCCAGGCTGGGAACTCAGCACCTGTTCAGCTCAGCCCCAGCAGGGCAGGGAGCACTGCACCCTCCAGTGCCCCTGGCCACGCATCTGCCCTTTATGAAGATGCCTCCTTCCTGCTGTTGTGGGCGCTTGGGGGCTGCAAAAGTTGATTTAAAAAAATGTGTGCAGGGAGCAAGCGTTTCCCATTCAAGTGAAGGAAGACATGGTTCATATGCATCCCTGACCTTCCATAGGGGATACCAGTTAAGATGTCTTCAGATTCCCAGAGAGGCAGGCAAATCTACACAGTCCCAAGAGGAGGTAGCCTTTGATGTCCTTGCTGTCTTGGTCTATGGTCCACAGTGTCCCAGGGCACAGGGGCCTCCAAGTGGAGGCAGTCTCACGGCAAGGGTCTTAACTGCAGCACTCCTCAACTCTCCCTACACATCCTGCCTGAGAGAACACTCTTCTTGCCTCTGAGTTGGATCTGCTGCCCAGTGACACCCTCACCGGGATCCCATAGACTCTCCTGCTCCCCCTGACTTGGGACAAGCCTGTGTGGCTTGAGAGACAAGGAATAGAGCCCCTGCGGCTGCTGCTTTCTGGACTTCCCGAGATGGGCTCTCCAGCCTGCTCCCCACCACACACACATACACACATACACATGCATACACAAGTACATACGCACGTGCATGCCAGGGATATTCATTATTCATTCACTGAAAGATTTACCTTTCATTTGCAAAGGGGATCAGAAACGCGTGGTCTTCTCACTGGGAAGGAAACAGGGAGACTTGGCAGGCTGCTCACGCAGCCCTCCCAGTGGCCTGTTCTCCAGGAGATGAGGCTGAGTGACAGCCAGACATGCAGGGCAAGCAGCCTGGGAAATGCTGCAGTGACAGGAGCCTGGCTCAGAGGTGCTCAGGAAGGAAGCCACATTGTACCCCCAGTTGAGGAGGAAGGAAATGTGCACCTTGGGGAGCAAAGCTTGCCAAACCTTAGTGGCGTAGAACAACAGGCTTCATGGGTTACCTTTCCTTGTCTCTGAGGTCAGGATGGCTTGCCTTCACTCCACAATGTCTGCGGCACCAGCTGGAAGAAGACTCAGAGGCTCGAGGTGCCTGGATGGCTGGGCTGGGGTCACCTGAAGGCTCTGTCACTAACGTGTCTTGGTCGACGCTGGCATTCTCTTGGGGCCTAGCTGAGACTATGGGCTGGCACCCCCTCCCAGGCTTCCCCACATGAACTGGGCTTCCTCACAGCATGGTGGCTGGGTTCAAAGAGTGAGTGTCCCCAGAGAAAGAGAGAGAGAGAAAGAGGGAGGGGACACAAGCACGAGATGGGAGCTGTATTGCCTCTTCTGTGAAAAACCTAAACTCTTAATAACTTTTTTAAAAAGTAACCTTCTATTCAGAGACCATTGTAGATTCACATGTAGTCATAAGAAATAATACAGAGAGACCCATGTCCCCTCTACCTGGTTTCCTCCAATGGTAACATTTTACAAAACCACAGTCAAATATGCTAGCTAGGAGTATTATTGACACTGATACCAGCTCCCCATCTTATCCACATTGCCCAGTTTTATTTGTACTCATTTGTGGATGTATTTAGGATTATGCAGTTTTGTCATGTCTACCACCACCATCAAGATGCAGAACAGTTTCAGCACCACAGGAACCCCTCATGCTGCCCTTTAACAGCACATCCACTTCCCTGCACAGCCCCATTTCTGTAATTTTGTCATTGCAAGAATGTTGTCTCCGTGAAATCATACAGCGTGTGTAACCTTTTGAGATTGGCTTTCTTCATTCTGTGTAATTGTCCTTGCCTTCTATCCAAGATGTCGGGTGTATCCATAATTCATTCTTTTTGATTGCTGAATAATGTTCCGTGAACTGGATTCACCAGAGTTTGTTTTTTAAGTGCATTTGAGTACAGTTACTGGGTCACACGGTAATTGCACGTTTAGTTTTATAAGAAACTGCCATACTGTTTGCCACAGTGGCTGTACCATTTTATCTTCCCACCAGCAGTGCCTGAGTGATCTAGTTTCTCTGTATCCTCCCCGGAGTCTGGTGTCACCACTCTTTCTTGTTTTAGTCATCACAGTAGGCATGCAGTGGCATCTCATCTTGCATTTTCTGCATGTCTTACACGGCTAACATCGTTGAACCATTTCATCTGCTTCTTTGTCATCTGTGTATCTTATAAAGTGTTTGTGTTTTTTGCCCGTTTTCTAATTGGATTGTTTGGTGTTTTACTGTTGAATTTTGAACATTTTTTTATATTCTGGATACTACTCGTTTGTCAGATGTGGGATTTGTAACATTCTCCCCAGTCAGTAGCATGCCTTGTCATCCTCTTGACAGTATCTCTCACAGAGCAAATATTTTACAATTTTGCTGTGGTCCTACTTCCTGCCTTTTCTTTGTGTGGATTGTGGGTTTGGGGCTGAAGTCTACGAACTCTTTGCCTCAGGCTAGATCTGGGTTTTTTTTCCCCCCTATGTATTTTTCTAAAGGTTTTGTGGATTGACATTTTCCATTTAAGCCCATGATCCACTTTGGGTTAGGGTCTGAGGTTGAGGCTGGAGTTTGCTCGTATTGCCTGTGGATGTCCGAGCCTGGCAGTCCCTTGGTGCCGTAATTCCCTATGTGTTCTGCGGGTCAGGGCTGTTAGGAAGGCCTGCCAGATTCAAAGGAGGAAACACGGACCTTGCTTCTCAGTCTTTGGAAAATACAGCCTACCTCGAGGGGTCTCCTCTGGGATTTCCGGGTGGGCACCCTCCAAATCAGAATCATAGGTTTGTGGTGGGCCTTCCATGGTAACTACATGCTTGTAGAAAGCAGCTCTGAGAAGGTGGGGTGGAAAGCGACTTGGAGCGCCTTGACAGGAAGCACCTGGCCCTGCGAGGGAACACTGACTGGAGTTTCCGGAATCACAGAGTGGTGGGCATTGCCTGGCCTGGCACGCTAGGAGGAGGCATTCCCCGCACCTGAGGGACAGGGGACAGGTGGTGTCCCCGGAGCCCAGTGAGAGTCTGAGCATAGGAGAGGCTGCCTCATAGTGGCTTCTGCTGTAGGTTAAGAAACACAGGAATAAACCTGCAGCCCAGCTGGGAGGCGGCTGCAGAGTGAGCACCCCAACCTCCTCTGCCTCTGCTGACACCCACCGCTGACTCAATCCAACCACTCCGGGCTGAGTTGCGTACCTCCAAATTCATAGGCTGAAGCCCTAACCCCCGCTACCTCAGAACAGGCTGAGGAGGCAGGGCCTTTGCAGAGGTGATTAAGGGGAAATGAGCTCGTTGCGGTGGCCCTAATCCAATCTGACTGGTGTCCTCTTAGGAAGAGGGGATTAGGTCACAGACACACATAGAGGGAAGACCATGCAGAGACTCAAGAAAGGGGGCTGTCAGCCAGCCAAGGAGGGAGAGAGGCTGCTGGAGAAACCACTCTTGCCAACCGAAGCCTTGCTCTCTGAATTCCAGGCTCCAGAGCTGTGAGGAAACCAAGGTCTGTTGCTGAAGCCCCAGGGCATGGTCCTTGTCAGCCCGGCTGACTGATAGACACTGGAAGCTGCTGGCTGCTGGTGGAGTTGCACAGGCCGGTCTGGGTGTGAGCAGGTGCAGGCAGGAGGGTGTGGGGCCGGGGGAAGTGGGACAGCGTCCAGCACAGCATGTGTCCAGGGAGAGCCCCGCGGAGGAGGGAGGCTTAAGCTCTGACATCAGCCTCATGGTTTCCAATGGCCTCTTTCCTGCACCTTAAGTGTTCTAGATCCTTGAGCTTGGCACAGCCCAAACTGAACTCATGATACTTCTCTCCTAACCCCCTAAACCTACACCTGCTGTTCCCCTTCCTTTCTTCCTGTCACCCTGGCGGCCTGGGCCAGCACTCCTCTTCGTCCCCTCCATGCCTTGTTCCCAGTTACCACCCGACGGTCCACATCCTTCATCCCCCAGCCTGCTCCCCTTCCTGCGGTCCCCACTCTGTAGCCAGAGAGCTCTTTCCAAGCCACCTCTGATCTTTACCTTCCTAGTTTAAAACTCACCAGTGGATTTCAGACCTCCTACCCCCAAATATGTATTTAGAATGTAAACGACATTGCCACAGACCGGAAATGGCTCAGAAGCGCAGTATCATCAGTGGGGCTGAAGCTGTGGATCTGTTGAACTCCACACTCGCAGGCAGAGAGGGAGCTGGTGGGCGACAGGGGGCAGAGATGCCCATGAGAGTCAGGGGAATGGGGCAGGCTCTGTGTGTGAGCCCTGGGTGGGTGGGCTTCCTGTGCTAGTAGGACAAGGCTGAGAGAAGTTGCTGCCCACCTCTGCTGCTGCAACTGAGTTCCTGTCCAGCCACCAGGGGCTTGAGGATGTACTGCATGCAGTTGCATGGCCAGGACTGGACCTTTGCCCACTGCCCAGAGATGGCCCCTGTGTCTGTCTCTGGGAGCAGAGGTCCTGGATGCCAGCATGAGGCCTCACTCTGGTTCTGCACTCAGGCCTCAGGGGAGGTGTTGCTGCTGGGAGCAGGGGTGAGGCAAATGCTCCCCTTCAAGGTGAATCTGCAAAGTAGAACTCCAGAGCTGACACTGAGCAGGGCCCCAGCAAGCCCTACGTGGGAGAGGAGCCCAGCCAGGTGGACATGCAGGGCCTACGGGAAATGTCTGTACAAGAAGCGGAGTTTGGGATTGTGTCAGGGGCCTCCATAACAAAGTGGGTGGCTCCCAGCCACAGAGCTGTGAAACCTCTCACTGCCGCCGCAGGCTGGTGATCTGAATGTCGGCAGGGTGAGTCCTCTGAGGGCCCCGAGGGAGAATCCTCGCCTGGCCTCTCTCCCAGCCTCCAGGGATGGCAGGTGGTTCTGGTGCTCCCTGCCTGTACTTGCTTCCCTCCTGTCTCCACCTCCACCTCCACAGGGCTGTTTTTCTGCATCTTCACATCGTCCTGTCCCTGCATGTGTCTCTGTCCAAACTTCCCTCCAGTTATAAAGACAGCAGTCATATTGGACTGCGGGACCCCTACTCCAGTGTGGCCACGTCTTACCTAAGACATCTGCAATAGCCTACTCTCTAATCAGAACATGGCATGAGGTACTGTAGGCTAGAACTTCAACATATTTATTAGGAGGAGGGGGACACCATGGAACCCATAACTAGATTCATTAAGAGGATGCAGGGCACAATATTCATCAAATATTCATCTAGTTGTTATGAAATCAAAACAGCCATGGGCCAAGGACAGAGAGGCATGAAGAACGACCAGTGAGCCAGGCTAGAAAGTAAAAACACTGTAGTCCAGGCGCAGTGGTTCACGCCTGTAATCCCAGCACTTTGGGAGGCCAAGATGGGTGGATCACGAGGTCAGGAGATTGAGACCATCCTGGCTAACACAGTGAAACCCCGTCTCTACTAAAAATGCACACAAAAAAATTAGCCGGGCGTGGTAGTGGTTGCCTGTAATCCCAGCTACACGGGAGGCTGAGGCAGGAGAATGGCGTGAACCCAGGGGGCGGAGCTTGCAGTGAGCCGAGATCGCGCCACTGCACTCCAGCCTGGGTGACAGAGCGAGACTCCGTCTCAAAAAAAAAATAAAAAAGAAAAAGAAGAAAATTATCAAAGAGGACATAGTAGCTTTAAAGCTAGTGCTGAGAAATTTACCCCAAAAGACAGCCCAGGGCATGTCTTTAAAAGTTTCTTTCATATCTAAGAAATAATAATACAAAGATAAAAAAAACAGTTTGGGGCCAGGTGCAGTGGTGGTATTTTTACTTCCTAGCCTGGCCTGTAATCCCAGCACTTTGGGAGGCAGAGGCAGGTGGATCACTTAAAGCCAGGAGTTTGAGACCAGCCTGGGCAACATGACGAAACCCTGTCTCTACTAAAAATTCAACAAAAGTTAGTGTGGGGACTGGGAGCTGCAGGCTGGAAATACACATGTGCTCACGAGTCCTGGTGGAGGCAGTGCCCGAAACACGGCTGTGGTTTTCTCTGGGGTTCACGGGAAGCAAAATAAGCGAATGTGATGAAGATAGCTATGGCAGCATGAGGAAGATGCCCAGACCATGCCCAGCTCTGGAGAGGTCTGGTTGTAGTCTGCAAGGAATCAGGTGGACAGCCCGCCAAGGATGCAGAAAGATGAGTTCAGTAGCGCTGGGGAGCACCAGGCACAGACTGTCAGGTTTCTGCCTCTAGGCCAACCTGAAGTCCCACCCCTTAGTGTCAGATCGAGGGAGGATCCACGGCTGAGTGTAAAACATGGGGTGACAGGTCTTCTTCTGTGTTCTGGAGATAGAATTAGGTTATGCCAAACCAGGGTGTGTCCTGCCCACAGGACAGCCATGACAAGGGATATGTTGGTGGGGGTGGGGGTGCAGGAGGAGGGATGCTGTGCTGTTGGAGGCATCAGTTTGCTATCACCCTCCTGGGCCCGCACTAGGGTACAATAGAGAAGAGGCTGGAAACGTCCATGTCAGAGCAGGACTGCAGGGGCCTGGGGTCAGGAATTTAGTGAGGCAGAGGGGTAGGGAGACAGCCCTCCTCCCATTTGGGGACTGCTTTGGGATTTTTCTCCTTTCAGTGTATTTACCTGTACTCTCCTGTAACTTACAGCTTACTCTCAAGCAATTTACAGTGTTTATGTATGTAGACAATTTAGAAAAGAAAGGCTTATTTTGCTGTAGTCCGTGAAAAACCTGTATTCTCTGGGTATTAAAACAGCAATGGCATGAATGATCAGACAGTGTCATTCCATCCTTCCTAGACACTGCCGTGGCTGGTAGGAGGAAGAGGAGTAGAGTAGTTTGTGTTACAAGGAGGTCAAGGCCACACTTTGTCTTTTTTTTTTTTTTTTTTTGAGACAGGGTCTTGCTCTGTCACCCAGGCTGGAGTGCAGTGGCACAATCACAACTCCCTGAAGCCTTGATCTCCTGGGCTCAGGAAATTCTCCCACCTCAGCTTCCCCAGTAGCTGGGACCATGCCTGGCTAATATTTTAATTTTATTTTGTATAGAGATGAGGTTTTTTTTCTCTGAGCCCAGTCTTGAATCCCTGGGCTCAGGAGATCCTCCCACCTTGGCCTCCCAAAGTATTGGGATTTCGAGCGCGAGCCAGGAGTCGGGCCCCACACTCTCACTCATGGAGCATCCTCTGCAGAAGGGGGTCTGGATCAGAATTGAAAGTGGAAATAACTTTTCCCCTCAGTGCCTTGGGGTTCCTTCATGTAGGCTGTGATCTGGGCCTGGGGGGAGGGTCCTTGGACGCAGACAGGCTGTTCAGGCAGGAAGATGAGAACCTTAGACACTGGAGTCCAATTTGCATTGAAGTGAGAGTCTGGGAAACTGCTGGAACTCTATTTAGGCAGCTGTGGCAGGTACCAGACCCAGGTGGTCAGGGCGGTGGGGCCCTGAGCTGCCTGGGCAGCTTCAGAGCTGGCTCTCCAGGCATGATGGCTCTGGGAGGGTCAGAGCGGAAGGAGCTGAGATGAAAGGATTGCATGTCAGCCACAGGATGAGGGCCCCAGCAACTGGCCTAGAGGAGCCACAGATGAGCAGAGATCAGCTGGGGTGTGGGTCTTGGGGAAGGCCCACTGAGGTGGTGGCCTTTGAGCTGAGACCTGGGGGAACACGAGGACCTGGGGGAAGAGCCTTGCAGGCAGAGGGAACAGCAGGGTAGAGCAGCGAGGCAGGAAGCTCAGGGGTGGAGCTGGTGCGGGGCAAGCCTCGTGATCAGGGCTGGAGGCACTGAGCCAGCTGCACATGCCGGTAAAAAGGGAATGCAGTTCAGTTTTCCTCTGAAACTTGTGTTCTACTGTCACTGTTAGTGGGTGCAGGGGAGAAGCTTGTGGGGTTGCCTCTGGGGAGGTCTTTGGAGAACTTGTTCTGGCAAAAGAGAGGAATGGAAGGAGGGATGTAGTCAGGAGGAGGGTCCTGGCAGGCAGGTGTGGAGGGTCAAGGCCTCAGAAGTCTGATGCCCAGGGCATCTGGGGAGGAGGGCAGGTGTTGGTTTATTAGCTTGGAGCAGGACCTCAACCATCAGCTGGGAAGTGGAGGAATGGGGTTCACCCCAGGGCTGAGTCAGCATTCCCGGGCTGGTAACCAGTTCCCAAACCAGGGCTATGCTGTAGGGCTGCAGAATAAACTGGGTCAGAGGTCATTAGCCCAGAGGGAGCCGATGTAATGGGCACAGGAAGGATGCTGGCAGTGTGGGGAGCCTTTGGTACAGAGTTTCTCCCTGGCAATGTGGGGTCACAGAGCACAGCTCCCCCAGCCTCTGCCTGTTGCTAGGAGGGGCTGCTCATCTCTTCTGGCCCTGCCCTGAGAAGGCTGGGCTGACAGATGGAAAGATTTGGGACACAGGTGAGAGAGACTGGGCAGAGGCCAAGATTCAAAGTCTAAACTCCTGAGGGGGGTGCTGCCAGGCGTGGGTCCTAGGCTTGAAGCGAGTGGAAACAATCCCAACAAAAATGGACTTAAGGGCCCACTCGAATCCTGGTGAAGGAATTTGGGGCCCATGAAAACAAACAATCCAGGTCAACTTCAGGCATGGCTGGATCCAAGGGCTGCAACCCTGGCTCTGCTTCTTTCTTTGTCTCAGCTCTGCTTCCCCCTAGTCGGCTTTTTCCTGTGGAGCCTCTTGGCTTGCAGTGGTCTGACAGCTCCAGGAGAAAGAGGACACTTCTAGCTTGGTAGGTTGAGCTCAAGTCTGGAGATTGACTCTCACTCGTGTGGCTTTGCCTTTTGCTCACATGGTAGTTTAGAACATGAACTTTGGAGCCAGTGAGCATGGTTCAAAGCCGGGTTTGCCACATAAAAGCTGTGTGACTTTGGATAAGTCACTTAATCTTTCTGGACCTTGGTTTCCCCATCTGTGAAATGAGGGTTATAGTAGCACATCTATATTGTCGGGCTTTGTTGTAAGGGTTAAAAGAGTTAATGAGTAAAAAGTTCTTATAACAGTGCCTGGCACATATCTGATGTTGACTACAACTCTTACCACGATCCTCCCTGCAGTGGTCATGGTGGCTCGGAGTGCAGGGCTCTGATAGCTGGTCTGGGATCACATGCTGGCCTGGAGTGGAGGAGGGTGCTCTGCTCCATGTGAACCTTGACGTGGACATGAGCAGGAGGTGGTTCCTGGAGGAAAATGGTCAGGAGACAGTTCTCAGAAGACAGAGAATAGGAATGGGGTAGGATAAGCCCACAGATGCCCACAACAGGGCATGAAAGGAGGGACAACTAGAAGCAATCTCAGTTTCAGGTCCTACTAGAGGTCTAAAGGCAGATGCACAGGCCCGGTGTGGCTGGCAACTTCTAAGGCAAACAGAATGGCTGGAGATGGGAGGCCCAGGCAGGTCAGTGGTCTGAATGTCTGTGTCCCCCAGAATCCATATGTCAAAATCCTCACCCCCAAGGTGATGATATCAGGAAATGGGGCCTCTGGGAGGTGATCAGGTCTTGGGCAGAGACCACCTCAGTAGGATTAGTGTCCTTATAAAAGAGGTTACAGAGAGGCCCCCTGTCCCTTCTGCCATAGGAGGTTAGAGTGAGCAGGTGGCTGTCCATGAGGAGGTGGGCCCTCAGCAGACACTGAGCCTGCTGCACCTCGATCTTGGACTTCCCAGCCCCTAGAACTGTGAGAAATCAGTTTCTGTTGTTTACAAGCCACTCAGTCCCTGATATTTTTATAGCAGCATGAATGGACTAAGATAGGACCCAGAAGAGAAGTTTATTTAGTGTATAAATGTTTATTGAGCACCTACTATGTGCTGGCCAGCACTCTAGGTCCTGGGATACAGCAGTGAACTAGACAGCAGCAGTGAACTAGACAGCAGCAGTCAGTGCTCTCATGGAAACCCCATACCAGTGGGAGAGATGGACAATAAACAAGTTAACTAAAATATATGTAAATACATTCAATTAATTCAAAAATTTATATTCCATGATAGGCTTCATATTAAAGTCATATTCGAAAAACATTCAAAACAGGTTAAACAAACTCATTCATCAGAATTAGGGCTGTGCTGAGGGCTTTTGCTGGGCGTGCCTAGCCCTCCTTTGTGGCCCTGGGCATGCCTACCCCTCCTTTGTGGCCCTGCTGTCTCCTCTGCTTCCATCTGTATCATGGCATCAGCCGTGCTGTGGGAAAAGTGATCTGTGTACGAGACTCTATCCAGCTAGACTGCAAGCTCCTTGAGGGGCTTGGTGCATCTCCTCTTAGCATAGTGCCTAACCCATAGTAGATACTCAGTAGAGGTTTGTGAGGTAGGACGATGGATGGTTGGACAGGTGTGTGGGTAGATGGGTGGATACATGCATAGTAGGTGGAAGGATGGATGGACAGAAGGAAAGAAGGACAGAAAGGAGGAAGGAAGGAAAGGAAGGAAGAGGGAAGTACAGAAAGTATGAAGAATGAAGAAAAGGAGACAGGAAGGAAGGAGGGAGGGAAGGAAGTAAGGAGCAGGCCACGGAAGAGAGGAAGGGCAGACAGGAGAAGTGAATGGGTGGGTAGACGGATGAAGGAATTTGGCTAGATATTCCATTTTCCAACTCAACTCTTCCAACCTATGCACCTAGACCTAAGGGGGAGCAAGCCCAGGGCACTTAAAAGTGGGAGATGTTCCTACCACCCAGAGTGCTCTTTCCTCATCTGAAGGCTTCAGGGATTTTAGATTCTACTCCTGGGCTGTGGGATGCCTCCTCTGGGGTTTCTGGGCAGGATCCAGGTAAGACCATTCCAGCTGAGCCTGAGTCCCTGACGGAGCCTGGGTCTGCCAAAGGGTCGCCGTCTGGTGCAGGGAGCCCCAGCCCCTGTGCTTCAGGCAGCAAACCGCATTCCACCATGTTCACGTGTCTGGCCATCCCCTCCTCCTTGGAACCACCCAAGGACTCATCCTGAACTAGCTCTGCCCCGTCTGTGTGTTCAGATCTCCAGATGGGCCTCTGCATAGGAACGTGCCTGTGGCTTTCAGGCAGCTGTAGGCAGTCCTCACAGACTGGCAGGCGGCACCAACCCAAGCTAGGGATTCTTTTTTAAAAATAACTGCAAGGTAGGCAAATCTTTAAAATACCAGAGAGTCTAATTCCCCAGCTTTTCCCACTCCCGGCCGACTTCTTTCCAGGTGTGGGGTATTTTAAGCAGTCATAAACACCCTTTTTGTCAGACTTTTCATCTCTGGTAATGATCATGTTTATACAAATTCTGTCACTGTTTCTTCCTTAATCACAATTCATGGTCTAAGAGAAGATCTCTTCTCAATGCAAGCTTCAGAATATTTACAGAGCTTCCACCCAGAGGCAGGCCCAGTGCTGGACCCAATAGCAAATGAGACAGACCCGTACCTGCCCTCAGGGAGCAGACGCTCCAGTGGGGTGACCGAGGATCCTCAATTACCTATGTTGGGTAATAGATATAGATAGCAGCTTTAATGATTGCACCTGTTCCATGTGGGATGAGGAGAAGAGCAGTGAACCCACTCCCACTGGTGCTAAGCTGACTTGCTGACCACCTCCCTTAAATCCTACTGAGTGTGTCCAACTCAGCTAAGAACGGTTATAAGCCAAGTGAGTCATGGCATCAAAACCACTGCTCATTGTCTCCTCTGAAAGGCATTTGCAGTGGGACCCGCCCACCTTGGGCAGGTGCCCTGTAGCAGCTCTGCCCTGGACAGGAATGAAGAGAAATATGCCCAGAAAAGTGGGCCAGCCAGTGGCATCCAGGGTGGATGACACCAAAGTTCTGCAGACACCAGCTCCTCGGAGAATGAATCTCCTGGTGTGTCAAAAGTGCTTTCCAGCGATTAGCATGCAGTCGAAAAAGCATTTGGATCTAATGCCATCTCTGCTATCCTGTGACCTTAGACAACCCCCTTCCTCTCTGAACCTCAGGTTCCCCAAAGTCCTTCTAGTTGCAGCAACATTCCAGCCTTTTTCTTTGGGTTTCTCTCCTGGAGTGGGCTGGGCTGTCTCCCTTAGGTAATGATGTCCATGTTTGTGGAAGTAATCAAGCTGCTGTTTCGGCCATTGTCACACTTTGTGCCTTTACGCTCAAATATTTGCTGAGGTGCTCCCATATACCAGGCACAGTCCCAGGCACAGGACCCTGTGGAGAACAAGCTGATGTCCAAGGGAGCAAGGCACTGAATAAACAAGTAGACAAAGGAACAAGACAGCTTCGGAGAGCATTAGGTACAGAAGGGGCAATAGGACAGATGTGACCAAGGAAGACAGGGGAGGTTGCAAAGACTTCTTAGAGGAGGTGGCCTCTGAGTGGAGACCTGACAGAATAGTGGGTGCTGGCCTTCTAAACAGCCTAGGGAAGAATGAGGTCACCACTCCCATTGACAGATGAGGTGTCTTAGGTCAAGCCACTTGCGTAAGGTCAGGCCGCAGGTCACAGCAGGACCAGGATTTGTTCCCAGTTTCCCTGCCCAAAAGCCACTCACAGAACCTTTACAACTGCCCCAGTCTGCATGGGTGGGAGTGGGAAACCCTCAGATCCCCCGAATCTGAAACCCCTGGCATCTGCGATCTCCGACTCTTGCTCTCTGGTTTTCCCTGCTTGTCTATTTGTCTGTGTGGAGCTAGGAACTGCTTTAGACCCATGGCCCTACTCGGGAACTGGAGCTTTACCAAGGAAGCTCCATCTGCCTCTCTCCTTTTCCCCATCCTGTCCCCTGACGCCCCACACCCAGACACTCCCGAACTAGCGTCTATGTTTATCGCTCCCTTGCTTTTTCACTCCAATTCCCAACTGACCATGGCTGGTAGATAGAAAACAATGGAACTGTGTTCACTCAGCTTGCATCCTGTGACCTCGCTAAGCTCACTTAACAGTTCTAGCAGCTTTTCTGAAGATCCCTGGGGATGTTTTCCTGAGAGAATCATGTCGCTTGTGCATAGAGACAGTTCTGGTTCTTCTTTTCCAATCTGTATGGCTTTTATTTCTTGGCCTTGCTCTAGTGCACTTGCTAGGACCTGTGGGGGTGATGTTAGATAGGGGTGGGAGAGTGCAGGTCCTGGCCCAGTTCTTGATCTTAGGGGAAAACACCCATTCTTTCTCCATAAAGTATGGTGGTAGCTAGAAGTCTGTGCAGATCCCTTTATCGGGCTGAGGACATTTCCTTCTATTCCTGATGGGCAGAGAATTTTCATCATGAATCAGTGTTGAATGTTGTCAAGGCTTGTTCTGCATCTATTGATATGATCATGTAATTTTTCTTCTTTAGTTTATGGATATTGTCAATTACATTTGTTAATTTGCCAATGCTGACCAGCTTCATTGTGTGATTTTATTCGCGAGCATTTTGTTGAGGATTTTTGCATCCATGTTCAGAGGGATACTGCTCAGGAGTTCTCTTTCTTGCTATGTCTTTGTCTAGTTTGGGTATCAGGGTAATGTTGACTTCATAACATTAGTTGGGAAATGACTCCTCCCTTCAAATTCTGGAAGAGTTTGTGTAGAATTAGTGTTATCTCTTCTTCACTTGTTTGAATTCACTAGTGAAGCCATTTCATAAGCATGGAGTTGTCTTTATCAGAATATTTGTTTGATTCAACTACAAATTCTATTTCTTGAATAGATATAGGACTATTCTTTTAATCTATTTCTTTTTGAGTGAACTTTGATAGTTTGTGTCTTTTGAGGAATTGGCTCAAGTCATCTCAGTGTTCAAACTGATGGACCTAGAGTTGTCCTTGCTCTTTCCTTATTTGTTGGCTATGTTTTTCTTTTCTTTTATTGATCAGTCTGTCTAGAGCATGGGTCAGCAAACTATAGCCTGCAGGTAAATCCAGGAAAGGGCCCAGTTTTCAAGTGTTTAAAAACCAACCAACCAACCAGACAAACAAACACAAGAAAACACAAGAATAGCATTAAATATTAAAGTATTTACTCTCTGGCTTTTTACAGAAAAAGTTTGCTGTCCTTTGATCTAGAGGGTTCTCAATTTTACTGACTTCTTCCAATTTAGCCTAACTGATTTTTCAGATGCTTTTTCCTTTTTCTTTTCTCCTTCCTTCCTTCCTTCTTTTTTTTTTTTTTTTTTGTGAGATGGAGCCTTGCTCTGTTGCCCCGGCTGGAGTGTAGTGGTATGATCTTGGCTCACTGCAACCTCTGCCTCCCGGGTTCAAGCAATTCTCCTGCCTCAGCCTCCCAAGTAGCTGGGACCACAGGCCTGCACCACCGTGCCCAGCTAATTTTTGTATTTTTAACGGAGATGGGGTTTCACCATGTTGCCAGGCTGGTCTCAAACTCTTGGCCTAAGGTGATCCACCTGCTCGGGCTCCCAAAGTGCTGGGATTACCGGCATAAGAAATTCATTATATGGATTTCTTCTCTTATTTTTATTATTTACTCCTTTCTACTTGCTTTGGATTTAATTTACCTTTCTTTTTCTAATTTCTTATTTATTTTATTTATTTTTTTGGGGGGGGGGTGGATGGAGGAGAAACAGAGTCTTGCTCTGTCACCCAGGCTGGAGTGCAGTGGTGCAATCTCAGCTCACTGCAGCCTCCGCCTCCCAGGTTCAAGCGATTCTCCTGCCTCAGCCTCCCGAGGAGTTGGGACTACAAGCACGTGCCACCATGCCTGGCTAATTTTTTGTATTTTTAGTAGAGACAGGGTTTCACTGTGTTAGCCAGGATAGTCTAGATCTCCTGACCTCGTGATCCACCTGCTTTGGCCTCCCAAAGTGCTGGGATTACAGGCGTGAGCCACCGCGCCCAGCTTACTTTTTCTAATTTCTTTGGGTGGAATCTTTATTTGAGGTCTTTTCTTATTTTCTCATAAAATCATTTAATGCTATAAATATTTCTTTCAGGTACTGCTTTAGCTGCAGCTCACAGATTTTGATACACTATATTTTCATTTTCATTTAATTCAAAATATTTTTGAATTTCCCTTGTGATTTCCTCTTTGACCCCTAGGAGATTTAGAAGTGATTATCTAATTTCTAGTTCTCTTAAATTTATTAAGGTTTGTTTTTTGCCCCAGAGTGTGGTCTTGGTTGGTGAATATTCCACCTGTGTTTCGTGTTTCCATTCCCCCACCCATCTCTCTAGCCATCTCTTCGCTCATTATCCACTGCTTATCTTTGTATGCATCCAGTCATTTATCCATTGATCCACCCATTTATCCGCTGGTATAATCCATATAGCTATCATCTATCGATGTAGCAATCCTTTTACCCATTAGAACAGTGCCTGGCACATAATATTTTTACCATACATATTATTATCCTTGGACAAGTCATTGTGCTCATGAGTATGGGGCTGTGATTGCCCAGAATGGATTACATGTCCATCCACTGAATGGAGAAGTAGGCTTAATCTCAGATGATGCTTACAGACGGGAAGATCACAGACTGATGGTTTGCCAAAAGCAAATTGTCAGATATAGATACCAGAAAATGGGAAATGGATGCTGGGCAAACAAAGCCAACACATGCCCATGATGGCATGGAAGGAGGGAGAACCAGAGGGGATTCCAATGTAAGTCCTACGAAATTTCTGAAAGGTAGCTCTGCACACCATGAGTGGTTGATGAGTTCCAAGGCAACAAGAATGGCTGAAAATGGTACGCACAGTTATGGGACTGGAAGAGAAACACATTAACTAAACATGTAAATGTTTATTGAGCACCTACTGCTTACTGGCCATCACTCTAGGTCCTGGGGCACAGCAGTCACAGTTCTTGGGGAAGTCACATTCTGGTGGTGGAAATGGACAATGAACAAGTTAAATAAAATATATTTAAACATATTCAAAAATAATTTTAAAAAATCCATTATAGATTTCATTTTAAAGTCACGCTAAACATATCCAAAAGAAAAAACAAATTCATTCATCAGATAGGTGCTGAGGGCTTTTGCTGGGCTAGGTACTGGGTATTTGGGCTTCCTCCTCCTTTGTGGCCCTGCTGTTCTCTCTGCCTCCATCTGTGTCATGGTACCAGCCATGCTGTAGGAGAAATGATCTGTCTACATGTAGTCTCTCTACCTGACTAGACTGTGAACTCACTGATGGGCTTGAAACATCTCTGCTTAGTATAGTGCCTGGCCTGTAATAGATGCCCAGTAGTTTGTGGGATGTATGGATGCATGCATCGGTGGGTGGGTGTATATTCTGGTGTCATGTGGAGTGTTCTGTATATTGTCCATAGGTCATGTTGGTTGACAGTGTTGTTTGGGTATTTTATATTTTTACTGATTTTCTCTGTTTGTTCCATCAATTCGTGAGAAGGGATTATTGAAGTCTATAATTGTAGATTTGTTTGTTTATTCTTTCAGTCCTGAGTTTTTGCTTCATATATTTTGAAGCTCTGTTAAGTGAACACACATTTAGGATTGTTATGTCTTCTTGGAGAATTGGCCCCTTTATCATTGTGTGATGTCTATGGGTGATGATATTTCCATGAGGTATGGGCTTGTGGGTTGACAGTTTTCATTTCATGGTCATTCCATTGTCTTTTGGATTGCATAATTTTTATGAGTAATCTGCTGTAATTCTCATCTTTTGTTTTTCTATAGTTAATGTCTCTTTGTATTCTGGTTGCCTTGAGTATTTTGGCTTTGTCTTCCGGCAGGTTGAATGTGGCATGCCAGGGCTTTTGTTGTTTTTGTTTTGTGTTTGTTACTGAAACACCAGGGGTTTGGTCTAGGTCCTACCTCACAGAAAGCCAACAAATGAGACTACTGAGTATCCCCAAAGAAGAAGGCTTCAATCAGGCATTGCAGCCAAGGAGATGGGAGCTCAGTCTCAAATCCATCTGCCTAACTGACTAAAACTAGGGGCTCATGTAGCAGGGCGGAAATGTAACAATGTATAAGAAACAGAAACCAGGGAGGGGCAAGAAAGCTATCATGATGAATGAAGGGTCCTGCATCTCACTGTCTGGATGTGGTGATCTGGTGAATTTCAGTTCTTTGATACTTTTTTGAGAGGACTGAAGGTGTTTCCTGAGGAAGGAATTCAGACAAAACAAATGTAAGGTTCAAACTTTAAGACCAGAGGGTCAGTTTCTATGTTTATAAAAAAGAACAGTCTGTGGGACTATTGGATTGGTTTCATATTTAATCTGCTTGATGTCTTATGCCTTCTTGGATTTGTAGTTTGGGAACGTCATTAATTTTAGAAAATTCTCTACCATTACTTTTTCCAATATTTCAGGTAGGTTAGTGCTCATGTTTGCTCTCTTTTCAGAGGTGTCTGCCTTCTGTTAGATTTTGAGTGCATTGGTTGCCTGCCACATGAGATCTCTGATAAGAAGAGAGCCCCAGGGGGCTTGCTGCTCTCTGCCATGTGAGGACACAAGGGGAAGCTGAGAAGGGTGCAAACAGGAGGAGGGCCCCCCTAAGGGCACCTGATCTCAGACTTCCAGCCTCTATAACTGGAAGCAAAATAACTTTCCGTGGTTCATAAGCCACCTAGTCTGTGGTACTTTGTAACAGCAGTCTGAAGGCACTAAGGCACTGGGCTGAGAGCCCCATCCTCACTCTTGACCAAACCCCTGACCTGGCTTCCTAGCACCTCCCAGTGTCTGAAATTGCTTCTTTATTTGCTCATTTGTTGATTGACTTTGACCCCAAAAGATCAGCTCCATCACAGCAGGGTCTTGTGTCTATCCGGCCACCAGTGAATCTCTAGCACTTGGCACAGCACTGGGCACAGTAGTTGCTGAAATATTTGTTGAAAGGAAGAAGGAACAAATGTAGGACAGAGACTGCCCGGGACTCGGGTAGTCTGGGAGTCTCATCATTCTCTGGTATTTGGTGTGTTTCCTCACGACTTGTGTCCCATGGAGAGCAAATGCAAGAGAACAGGTAACTCAGTGTGGCCAGGGTGCGTTGGTAGCATGACCGTTGGCCGTGTGGCTGAGCCTAGCTGTTCAGGGGTGTTGCTGTGGCTTTCTTCACACCCAGCCCCAGGCCTAGGGAATGCAGGGGGCTTCTTTTCTCATGGGAGTTCCATCTGTACCCTCTAATGTCAGCTGTTGGTATCCTCCAAGAGTGGCTGTGTAGCCCCTGCAGGTCCCTGCCTCCCCAGTGGCTGGCTCTGCATTGACCCTGGGACTTGCAGCATGGCCTTTTGTGAGGTTGTGCATGTGGACAGCAGAGGGACCAACAGCAGGACAGGCAGTGTAGGTGGCTGTGAGCAGCAACAGCTGTTCTATTAGCAGGAGGCCTGGCAGGGAACTCACATCAGCACACCAGTGGAGTTCCTCTCTCACCTTCCCCAGGGGCCACACAAAAAGATCCAGGATTGAGACCCAGATGCCTCTGTCCACAGTGATGGGGCATGGGGGGTGGAGCCCCATGTGGCTGCCTGCTGTGGCCCTGCCAGCTGGCTCAGGCTGATGTCCCAGGGTAAATCATTGCAAAGGAGATGAGGGTCACAGGAGTGCCCACTGTGGGAGTTCTTCCTGTCCTGCTGTGCTGTGCCTGTCCTGTCCCTTTTTTGGGCAGTTGTGCACTCTCAGGGGAAACTGTTGCTTTTCTCTCTACCCAGCATGGAGATGGGGTGGGGGTGGCAGGGCAGGAGTCCTTGCTGTAGGCGCAGCTACTGGGGTCCCAGCTCTGAGCAGGGCCTCCTATTAGAGCTCCCTTCTTGTCAGGGACCACTGGTCCATTTTGTTGTTTTAAGAGCTTTGTTGAGATGTAATTCACAAACTGTTACTTGGCCCTTTTAAAGTGTATTATCCAGTGGTTGCTAGGGTATCTGCAGACTTGTACACTCCTCGCCATTGTCTAATTGCAGAACATCTGCATCAGCCCAAAAAGCAACCCTGCACATATTAGTAGTCACTCCTGCTCCCCTCTCCCCAGCCCCTGACATCCACTAATCCACTGCCTGTCTCTATAGATTCGCCTGTTTGGGACGTTTCATGTCAATGGAATCATGCAATATGTACCTGTTGTGCCTGGCTTCTTTACCCAGATATGATGTTTTTACGTATCAGTACTTCATTCCTTTTTATGGCTCAACAATATTCCATTGTATAGCTACAACAGATTTCCGTATCTGTACCCAGCTGATGTTTTTTTGGTTCTACCTCACTGTTTTCTTAGTTTTGTGGCAGCTCACTGATGCATTTAAAAGCTGGCCTAAATGCATGGACCTTGCCTGTTCCCGGCAGGCAGGCGCCCTGAGTTTCCGTCATCCCTTGTCAGCTCTGTGCTTTAGTGTGGTGTCCACATGCATCCGTGTGCTTCAGGATGCTGGCTGGTCTCTCAAAGCCTGGGGTCATGGTACCCTGCCCAGGGGGCTGCACCCTGGTGTGTCCGGAATTGGTGGCTTCTTGGTCTCACTGACTTCAAGAATGAAGCCACGCACCCTCGCAGTATTGCAGTTCTTAAAGATGGTGTGTCCAGAGTTTGTTCCTTCAGACGGTCAGATGTGTCTGGAGCTTCTTCCTTCTGGTTGGTTCGTAGTCTCACTGGGTTCAGGAGTAAAGCCACAGACCTTCGTGGTGAGTGTTACAGCTCTTAAAGGCAGCACGTCTGGAGTTGTTCATTCTTCCCGGTGGGTTTGTGGTCTCGCTGGCTTCAGGAGTGAAGCTGCAGACCTTCGCAGTGAGTGTTACAGCTCATAAAGGCAGTGTGGACCCAAAGAGTGAGCAGCAGCAAGATTTATTGCAAAGAACGAAAGAACAAAGCTTCCACAGCGTGGAAGTGGGTTGCCACTGCTGGTTTGCACAGCCTGCTTTTATTCTCTGACTCCACCCACATCCTGCTGATTGGTCGGTTTGCAGAGAGCTGATTGGTCCATTTTGACAGAGTGCTGATTGGTGCGTTTACAATCCTTGAGCTAGATAGAGTCACAGCGTGTTAGTTAGCTAGATACAGAGTACCCATTGGTGTATTTACAAACCTTGAGCTAGACACAGAGTACTGATTGGTGCATTTACAATCCTTGAGCTAGACACCAGAGTCACAGAGTGCTAGTCCTCCCAGTCTCCCCTAGGTTAGCTAGATACAGAGTACCAATTGGTGTACATACAATCCTCCAACTAGATATAAAAGTTCTCCAAGTCCCCATCCGGTTCAGGAGCCCAGCTGGCTTCACCCAGTGGATCCTGCACCAGGGCTGCAGGTGGAGCTGCCTGCCAGCCTGCACTCCTCAGCCCTTGGGCTGTCCATGGGACCGGGTGCCACAGAGCAGGGGGCGGCGCCCGTCAAGGAGGCTCGGTCGGCGCGGGGGCCCACCGCAGGACAGGGAGCTCAGACACCGCAGGCTGCAGGTCCCAAGCCCTGCCCCTCAGGGAGGCAGCTAAGGCGCGGGGAGAATTTCAGTGCAGCGCCGGCGGGCCGGCACTGCTGGGGGACCCTGCGCAACCTCCGCAGCTGCTGGCCCCCGTGCTAAGCCCCTCCCTGCCCTGGGCCGCCGCGCCGGCTGGCCGCTCCGTGTGCAGGCCCGCTAAGCCAGCTCCCGCGCCCGCGCCCGCCGGAACTCACACTGGCCTGCAAGCACAGTCCCGGTTCCTGCCCGCGCCTCTCCCTCCACACCTCCCGCATGCAGAGGGAGGCGGCTCCGGCCTCAGCCAGCCCAGAGAGGGGCTCCCACGGTCCCGTGGCGGGCTGAAGGGCTCCTCAAGCGCCGCCAGAATGGACGCAGAGGTGGAGGAGGCGCTGAGAGTGAAGGCTGCTAGCACACTGTCACCTCCTACTGGGACTTGAGGCTTGTTTTGCGCTTGCTTCAGGAGGGGGAACCTGCGATCTGTGTTTAGAATATGTTTCCTACTGCTTTACTGGTGGTGAGAGAGAGACCATGGTTTTCTGTGCTGTCACAAAATGGGGTGGAGCAGAGGCTCCCAAGGATCAGGCTGCAGGTAAGGGTGGAAGAAGGTGTCTCTCATGGGGGCCTAGAGAGTCAAAGAGGGGAGGACTCTAGTAGCAGTTTTCTGCTATTTTACTAATGACCCCCAAACCGTCTGGCTTCAAACCTTAATGAACATTTGTTATCCTCCAGTTCTGATGTGGTTCTGGCTGAGTCTCTCCTGAGGTTGAGGCAAGTTCAGGGTGGGGCTACGGTCATCTGAAGACTTGACTGGAGTAGGGGGATCTGCTTCTCACCTGTGTCAGCCACATGGCTTTTGGCAGGAGGCCTCAGTTCCTGCCCACATGGGGCTCTCCATAGGTTACTTGAGTGTCCCCAGAGCCAGCGATCCCAGAGAGCAAGACAGAATGGCAATATCTGTCATGACCCAAACGCAGAAATCGCACATTGTCATGTCTGCCCCCTTCTGCTCATCAGAAGTGTCTGGGTACTTGTGTGCCCCCAGCATTTGTAAATTGCAAGCTAATTATCCAGGTGATGCTGGTAGGAAGTTTGGGGAGGTACTTAGGTCACAGGGGCAGAGCCCTTGGGACTGTGATTTGTGTCCTTATAAAGGACATAAGAGGTGAGCCAGCCTCCTGTCTGGAGAGCCAACTGTTGCTTCCACCATGTGAGGATAGCACCAAGGTGCCATCTGTAAACCAGACTAGTGGCCCTTGCCAGATCCTGAATCTGGGGGAGCCTTGGTCTTGGACTACCCAGTCTCTCAAACATTGAGGAATAAATTTATCTTGTTTATAAGGCAGCCAGCATATGGCTTTTTTGTTATAGCAACCCAGAAGGATTGAGACAAGAAGCAAATCGTTAAGTCCAGCCCATGTTCACAAAAGGAATTCAGCCCCACTGCTTGATAGGAGTGCTTGGCCCCACTGCTTGGCAGGCTTTGTGGATGTGTTTTAGAGCCACCAAGGGTCTCAGCCTGCTTCCGGGCCATCCCATGTTCTGCAACTGTAGGATGCCCTTTCTTGCCCTCAGTCACACAGAGCAGGGGGAGGTGAACTAGAACCCGGCCTCCTGACTACAGCCCAGGAAACTTGGGCCTATAGCAGGGAATGATGTCACTCATCATAGCTAATTGGACATTTGCTGTGTTCTAGGCAGGTATAGTCAATCTCCACAACCACCTAGAGTGGAGGTGCATTTTAGAAATGAGGAAACACGGGCCCAGAGAGGTGAAGTAACCTCCCCAGAGTCACACAGCTGGTACTTGGCACACAGCTGGTACCCTGCCATCATGGGAAGCTCCTGGAGGCTCAGCGGTGGTTGCAGTAGGTGTCACATGCAGACAGAGACTTTCAGGGATCTGTCTGGCAAGAGAGGGAAGGGTAGTCCACCCTGGTGGGTCTGGGTGTGTGTGGGGTGGGTGGCCAGGGATGACCTTGCTGAGAAGGTGACATTTGAGCCAAGACCTGAGGGAGGGGATGACACTGTGTGGACCTGGGGCAACACGTGCCAGGAGGAGGGACCAGCAGGAGCCAGGGCCCTGAGGCAGAAGTGGCCTTGTGTGTGAGAAACACCGGGAGGACTAGTGGCTGGAGTGGGGACGAGAGAGATAGTGGTGGCAGGAGGTGAGGGTGGGGTGGGGGAGCAGAAAGACCATAGGTGGGCTCCAGCCTAGGTGATGCTGGCTTGACTTGCAAGCGAGGGCAGCTCTGAGCGGGCTGTGAGCTTGTCCATCTCCTGAAGATCTGTCTGGCTGTGTGTTCAGGGCAGACATGGGGTGACATGGAGTTGGGGACCCACGAGGAGACACCTGCCACTGTTAGAGGGAGTGCTGGTGGTGGCCTGGCCCAGGCAGGGCAGGGGAGGGTTGGGGAAGGGCTGATTCTTTTGGGGGCCAATGGGAGGGTATGGAAGATACAGAGGGACACAACAGCCCAGTTTTTTGCCTGAGCCCTGGATGGGTGGAGGAGCCCCAACTGAGATGGGGAGGCCGTGGGGGTCAGCTGGGCCAGGCTGAGTGCAAAATGCCTGCGCGGTGTCCTAAAGGTGAGCTCAGGAGGCAGGTGGCTGTATAGTCTCCAGTGGGATGAAGGCTTCCAGCTGGCCACGTGCATTTGGTCTGCAGCCAGTGTGGACTCCCGGGGTAGTGCAACCTCTAGCTGACCCAGAGGACAAAGCCTTTCTGGGGTCATCAGGCATGGGCACCTGAACTGCAGTGGCTGCGCTCCCAGTATTGAATGGTTGCCGCACAGCACTCAGTCCCCTCACCTGCTTTGTGCACAAGATTCAGATTCCAGGGTCTGAGGCTGGGCGCCACCTGCCCCAGGAGCACCCAGAGCCTGCTGTGGGGAAGCGGGTATGAACCAGGGCCTCTGGCTCACTGAGTGTGGAAAGCCTCTGCACAGCCAGATGGTTCATGCCCTTGTGTCTTGGCTGCCTCTCCTGGGACCCATGGACTCCATAGCGAGGAATCCTGAGACACCATCTGCAGTGGGACTTTGCACTCCAGCTTGCCTTAGAAGCCCCCAGAATCTCCCTGTTCACACAGAGGCTAGGCTCACTCTGAGTTCCTGATTCAGGGGATCTGAGTGGGGCCAGAGAATTTACATTTCTAACATGTTCCTAGGTGATGCTGATGCTGTGGGTGCCCAGGCCACACTTTCAGAGAACCACTACTCTGGACCCACCCCATGTGTGACAGATGGGGAGACTGAGGCTTGGAGCGATATGGCCCGTCCAAGTCCCAGAGCCATCTACTTTTGTTGCCAGCAGCAGTTAACATGAAGATCTTCAGGGGGTTGGGATCCTCATGCAGGGGCCTGACAAATGGAACCTTCATGTTGGCAAGGCATCTGGGATTGTCCTCAGAGCCCACAGGGATTGTCCAAGGGCCTCTACAGCCTGGAGGCAGGGCTTAGAAGCCCACTGCTTCAGGAAGCATGCCTTCCTCCAGGAGCAAGAGGCCCCAGGATCTGGCCAGCTAAGTCTGCTCTGGGCCAGTCCCCAAAGCCTGAGTGGACGGGGCTGGTGCAGGGAGCAAGTCCCCTGGGGGAGCCAGGGCTGCAGGCGCTGAGGTCCCATTTAGTTCTCTGTCCAGCTGGGTCTCTGGGGACAGGTGAGTGAGGGTCTGAGACCAGTGGGAGGGGACGTGAGACTCAGAGCCGGGAGCAGCATCCCTCCTAATGTTCCCATGGTCTGGTCACATTAAAGATTCCCAGCCACGTGGTCGTCCCAGGACAGGATGCGATTTTGTGTCAAGGTGACTGCTTGATCCAGAACCAAAACGCGAGGTGAATCCTAAAGTCCTTGGAGGTTTCCCAGATTTTATCAACACAAAATGATTCCTTCCAGACTTTTCCCAGGGGAAAAAAACTGAAAACTCAAAATATCAGCTGGTTTAGTGAAAAGTGGCCTTTCAAGGAAATCTTTTGAGGTTTTTTCCTTTCTCCTGAAATGATGAGGCGCGAGAGGGTTTCTCACAGGGTGATCTTTGCCCACGGTGCAGGGGATAGAACACAGTCTGGAGTGAGAGAGAACCACCCAGTGAGATGGGCAGTTACCACTGCCGGGGCACAGAGTGGAGCACTGAGGCCCAGAGGTGAAGGGGCCTCCCCAGAGGCACATGGCTGCGATGCGGCAGAGCGCACCGTACTGGTCGATGGTACCAGCCTGGGTAGACTCCCAGGTGTGGAGTCCTGCTGCCATCCCTCACCAGCACTGTGACCTCAGGCAGGTCACTGTCCTCATCTGCACCCAGGGGACAATGGCAATGCCCAGTTCGAAGGGTACCCTTTGAAGAGGGAATGCAGTGATTGATACCAAGAGGTCAGGACAGGCCAGGCACGCCATCTGCCCTCGGGAGGTGCTGGTCATGACCCTTGCTATTCTCATTCTCATTCTGTTTTACTTTTCACACCACTCCTAGATGGCAAAAGCAGTCTTTCAGGAACATTATTTTTACCACAGCTCTCCTCTGCTCAAGTTCCTGCCATGGCTCACTGTTGTCTGGATGAACCAGCTTCGGTCTTTCTGGGCCTGTCCTGTTTAAGGAAGGCTGATTTGCCTTCTTATCATCCATAACTTTGCTTTTCTCACCTCTTTGCTTCATTCAACACCTGTTTGTGGAAAACAGACCTCCTCTGTGCCAGGCCCTGCTCCCACACCCTCGGCCATTGTTCCATCTACTCCCCAGCCCCAAACCTCCCCCAACCATGGCAGGATGGAGGCCTTAGAGCCTTGCTGTGTCCGGAGGACTTGGCTGGGGAAGAAGGGAAGAAGAAAGTGTCACAAATGTTTATCCCTCAAATGCTATTTGGACAGGAAAGCTGAGACCTGCCCACAGACCCGGCTTCTGCAGGTACATTCTGGCTATGGGCTCGTGTGGATGTGTGGCCTCTCCCACCTGCTCCTGTAGGGTGGGCCCTGCTTAGGCTCACTGCTCTGCCCCGAGCTTAGCCCAGGCTCTTGGGGGAGTATGGCTGTGTTTTGTGCTCTTGTCCAGGTGCTGGTTGCCCCTCAGGTCTCCTCCCAGAAGCCTCTCAGATTGCCACCCCTGACCTTTTGGCCCGGGACGCTTGCCCCTCACCTCTAACAAGTTGGGGAGCCTCTCACACACCAAGCCCTGAGTAGGCAGCTCTCTGCTGAAGTCAAACCAGGCTGAGACCCCTGAGCTCAGGCCCCAGGGAGAGGGAGGAGGATTTGGTTTTATTTTAAGGTAAAGAAGGCCTTGAAAGAGGCATTTAAGCATTATAGGGAATGGGTCTCTATAGATGTTGTTTGCATAACAAGTGTCTAAATCATCAGGAATAGGGAAGAAATTGCAAATGAGCACTACCGCAGACACTCTGGAAGCTGAGGTCTTCGGGTACCTCAAAAACGTTGAATGTATAACAGCATCCCTGAGTTTGAGGTTCTTAAATGGAGGGGAGAAGGAAGTGGGAAATGGCCCGGAGGTGTTAAAGTGGTTGGGGCTGATCAGGTCTGTGGGGTCTAACACTTACAACAACTTAGTTTTAGGTGGATCGTTTAGAGAAAGAACTCAGAACTACATGCAGATTCTGAGAAAGAGCAAGTACAAATGGTTTAAGCCTCTGTAGCCTCCCCGGAAACCTGCCTCTGGAGGTGAGTCAATTACAGCATTTAGGAAGAAAACCTTTTCTCCTGTGTCCACCTGCTTTGACAGTCTGTGTGCCCTTGAGTGGGCCACCTCATCTGTCTGAGCCTCAGTTTCCCTGTATCACGTGAGATGGTGCATTTGAGGCCCTGTACATGCATAATGAAAGGACAGCAGTGACGCTGCAGATTTCCTCAGGGAGAAATGAAGGGCACAAGGATTTCTAAAGACTCCAAAAGGCTGCTGGACCATCTTTACATACTGTTTGACTCTGGCACCCATTGCATTGCCTAATAGCTGGCTACGGTGTCTCTTATTTTTATTCTTGCTTCAAAGCTAATAGCTTATGATATAAAGACCCCAATATTGTGGTGAAAACCTCCTACTGGACTAGAACAGCCCTCTTGATTGGCTGCATTACCCTGGTGCTTTGCACTGTTCCAGCTTAAACTGTGTTGTGTGTGCCCATGTGCATGTGCCTGTGTGTGTGCCCATGTGTGTGTGCACGTGCACTCCTGGGTTCTCTCTCTGGAGTCCCCTTCCCTCCTAAGTTTGTGCCGAGTGCTCAGTGCTCCAGTCAGTGCTGCATTTTGATGACTTTTGTCCCATCACCCCTGTGCCCCACTCCCATCTCCAGTCAGCATCAGCTCTGGCTTGACTCAGGGGCCAGGAGTTATTTTAACACTGCTTTAAATTTAAAATTTAGTAATTTTAACATAATTACATCACCAGGAGTTATCTTAACACTGCTTTTCCATGTTGGCCTGGCTGCTTCAGGTGGTAGCCTAGGCAGCCCCCAGAGGAGAGAAGGCTTCTCATTCCTAAAAATTCTGTTGAGGATTCTGGTGTGGATTTGCTGGACGTGGGTTACATGTTCATCCCGGAACCAGTTGCTGAAGCAGAAAGCACGAAGTGCACTGATTGGCCAGGTGTAGGCTGTGTGTGCACTCTCTGACTCTGGTATTAGAGGGGGTTAACTGCAACCATGCCACATGGACTAGGAGAACCTGGGGTGGGAGCTCTTTAAAGGACAGAAGATGTGCTGTTGGCATAAGAAGAGTAGAGATTGGGCAGGCAAGAAAAGTATCCACAGATGGCTACTAACCCACCTGGGGCAGCGAAGCATCCTGGCATCCGAAGGGGTGAGCTCACTCTATCCCTGGTAGAAAACCCTACTCAAAACACAGGAGAACCACTTAGAACATCAGGAGTTGCAGCCTGGAACTGAGAGCCACATGGAGACAGGGTGTGGGGCAAGCAGAGTGGGAACAAGCTCTGGACTCCCCTGCGGGGGCTGCTGGCCTGAGGAGCCTGGGGCATGGGCACAGACACACGTGCCAGGGGCTGTGTCAGTCTGGAGGCCAACACTTCCAGGATGAGCAGGCAGGGAGCATAAGGATGAGGACCCCTGGAGGATTCTCCTGGGAGCTTGTTAGAAACGAATGTCTCCCATCTGCCTCAGGCCTCTCGGATCAGAATCTGAATTGTTACCAGATGATCCCATGATTCCCGTGCACCACTTGTCTGAAAGGCTCATTTCCTTTCTCTCAGCCTTCACTTGCAGTGGTGGTGGGACTTACGTTGGTTTGGTCTTCGGTGAAGACTTTCTGGAAGGCAGTGTGGCAATGTGTATGAAGGAGCTTCAAAACTATCCATGCTCTTTGATTCAGTTTTTCTACCTCTGAGACTATTACTTAAGGAAATCATCACAGGCAGGGACAAAGAAAGTCATGCATGAAGATATTCATTGCAGTATTACTTAAAATCAGAAACTACTATGTACCCACAAACAGGAACGGGTAAAGTCAAATGTGACACACAATATATTGGATATATTGGCTGTTATACTACCACTATAAATATTGCTTTTGGTTTTCATTGAAACATAATATTTTACATATTTATGAGGTACACGTGATATTTTGTTGCATGCATAGAATATGTAATGATCAAGTCAGGGTATTTGGGGTGTCCATCCCCTTGAGTATTTATCGTTTCTATCTGTTGGGAACATTTCAAGTCCTCTCTTTTAGCTACTTTGAAATATTCAGTACGTTGTTGCTAACTATAATCACCCTACTCTGCCATCAAACATTAGAACTTATACCCTCTAACGGGAGGCTGAGGCAGGAGATTCTCTTGAACCCAGGAGGTGGAGGTTGCAGTGAAGTGAGCCGAGATCGGCCACTACTCCAGCCTGGCGACAGAATGAGACTCCGTCTCAAAAAAAAAAAAAAAAATACTTATACCCTCTATCTAACTGTATGTTTGTCCCATTGACCAGCCTCTCCTTCCCCCATTCCCACTCTCACACCCTTCCTAGCCTCTAGTATCTATCATTCTACTCTCTACCTCCATGAGATCAACCTTTTTTTACCTCCCGCATATGAGTGAGGGCATGTGCAATTTGTCTTTCTGTGTTTGGCTTATTTCACTTAACATAATGACCTCCTGTTCCATCCATGTTACTGTAAATGACAGGATTCCATTCTTTTTTATGGCCACATAGTATTCCATTGTGTTCATATGCCACATTTGCTTTATCCATTTGTCCTGAAGTGTTTTCTCCTGTGGACACTTAGGTTGATTCCGTAGCTTTGCCATTGTGAATGGTGCTGCAATAAACACGGAGTGCAGTTACCTCTCTGATATATTGATTCTTTTCCTTTGGATAAATGCCCAGCAGTGGAATTGATGGGATTGTTTCGTAGTTCTATTTTTAGTTTTTTGAGAAATCTCCATACTGTTTTCCATTTATACTGTGACTATTTTACATTCCCACTAACAGTGTATAAGTTCCCTTTTCTGCACATCCTTGCCAGGATTTGTTCTTTTTTGTCTTTTTGATAATAGCCATTCTAACTGGGGTAAGATGATACCTCATTGTGATTTTGATTTGCAGTTTCCTGATGATTAGTGATGTCAAGGATTTTTTTTTTTTGTATGCCTGTTGGCTTTTCATCTGTCTTCTTTTGAGGAATGCTCATTCATATCCTTTGCCCACTTTTGAATAGGATTATTTGTGTTTTTTTTACTGTTGAGTCTTTGAGTTCCTTGTATATTCTAAGCATATTAGCCGCTTGTCAGATGAGTAGTTTACAAATGTTTTCTCACATTCTGTAGGTTGTCTCTTCGCTCCGATGATTGTTTCCTTTGCCGTTGGAGAAGCTTTTTCATTTCATATAGTCCCATTTCTCTGTTTTTGTTTTTCTTGTCTGTGCTTTTGAGGTATTAGGTATAAAATCTTTGCCTAGACCTGAAAGTGTTGTCCTGAAGTGTTTTCTGTATGTTTTCTTCTAGTAGTGCTATAGTTTTTGGTGTTACATTTGAGTCTTTAACCCACTGTCTTAGTCCATTTTCACCCTGCTGACAAAGACATACCCAAGACTGGGCAATTTACAAAAGAAAGAGGTTTAAAGGACTTATAATTCCACGTGGCTAGGGAGGTCTCACAATCATGGTGGAAGGCAAGGAGGAACAAGTCACATCTTCCATGGGTGGCAACAAAAATAGAGCTTGTATAGGGAAACTCCCCCTGATAAAACCATCAACTTGCATGATACTTATTCACTATCACAAGAACAGCATGGGAAAGACCTGCCCCCATGATTCAGTTACCTCCCACGGGTCCCTCCCACAACACATGGGAATTCAAGATGAGATTTGAGTGGGGACACAGCCAAACCATATCATTCTGTCCCTGGCCCCTCCTAAATCTCATGTCCTCCCATTTCAAAACCAATCATGCCTTCCCAGCAGTCCCCCCAAAGTCTTAACTCATTTCAGCATTAACTCGAAAGTCTGCAGTCCAAAGTCTCATCTGAGACAAGGCAAGTCCCTTCCACCTATGAGCCTCTAAAATCAAAAGCAAGTTGATTACTTCCTAGATCCAGTGGGGGTATAGGCATTGGGTAAATACAGTCATTCCAAATGGGAGAAATTGACCAAAACAAAGGGACTACAGGAACTATGCAAATCCAAAATCCAGTGGGGCAGTCAAATCTTAACGCTCCAAAATGATCTCCTCCTTTGACTCCATGTCTCACATGCAGGTCATGCTGATGCAAGAGGTGGGTTCCCATGGTCTTGGGCAGCTCTGTCCCTGTGGCTTTGCAGAGTACAGCCTCCCTCCAGGTTGCTTTCACAGGCTGGCATTGAGTGTCTGCAGCTTTTCCAGACACACGATGCAAGCTGTTGGTGGATCTACCATTCTGGGGTCTGGAGGACGGTGGCCCTCTTCTTACAGCTCCACTTGGTGGTGCTCCAGTAGGGACTCTGTGTGGAGGATCTGACCCCACATTTCCCTTCCACACTGCCTTAGCAGAGGTTCTACATGAGGGCCCTGACCCTACAGCAAACTTCTGCCTGGGCATCCAGGCGTTTCCATACATCCTCTGAAATCTAGGCAGAGGCTCCTAAACCCTAATTCTTGACTTCTGTGTACTGTCAGGCTCAATGCCACATGGAAGCTGCCAAGGCTTGGAGCTTGCACCCTCTGAAGCCACGACCTGAGCTCTACATTGGCTCCTTTCAGCCATGGCTGGAATGGCTGGGAGGCAGAGCACCAAGTCCCTAGGCTGCACATGGCACAGGGACCCTGGTCCTGGCCTACAAAACCATTTTTTCCTCCTAGGCCTCTGGGCTTGTGATGGGAGGGGCTGCTGTGAAGACGTCTGACATTCCCTAGAGACATTTTCCCTATTGTCTTGGGAATTAACATTCCACTCCTCATTATTTATGCAAATTTCTGCAGCCAGCTTGAATTTCTCCTCAGAAAATGAGTTTTTCTTTTCTATTGCATTGTCAGGCTGCCAATCTCCCAAACTTTTATGCTCTGCTTCCCTTAGAAAACTGAGTGCTTTTAACAGTACCCAAGTCACTTCTTGAATGCTTTGCTGCTTAGAAATTTTTTCCACCAGATTCCCTAAATCATCTCTCTCAAGTTCAAAGTTCCACAAATCTCTAGAGCAGAAGCAAAATGCTGCCATTCTCTTTGCTAAAACATAAAAAGAGTCACTTTTGCTCCAGTTCTCAGCAAGTTTCTCATCTCCATCTGAGACCACTTCAGCCTGGACTTTGTTGTCCATATTGCTATCAGCATTTTGGGCAAAGCCATTCAATAAGTCACTAGGAAGTTCCAAACTTTCCCACATTTTCGTATCTTCTTTTGAGACCTCCAAACTGTTCCAACCCCTGTCTGTTACCTGGTTCCAAAGTCACTTCCACATTTTTGGGTATCTATAGCAGTGTCCCACTCTACTGGTACCAATTTATGTATTAGTCCATTTTCACACTGTTGTTAAAGACATACCTGAGACTGGGAAGAAAAATAGGTTTAAAGGACTTACAGTTCCACATGGCTAGGGAGGCCTCACAATCATGGCAGAAGGCAAGGAGGAGCAAGTCACATCTTACATGGATGGTGTCAGGCAAAGACAGAACTTGTGCAAGGAAACTCCCCCGTATAAAATCATCAAATCTCATGATACTTATTCACTATCACAAGATCAGCATAGGAAAGACCTGCCTCCAAGACTTAATTACCCACCACTGGGTCCTTCCCACAACACGTGGGAATTCAAGATGAGACTTGGGTGGGGATACACCCAGACCATGTCACCCACCCTGAGTTAATTTTTGTATATGGTGAGAAGTAAATGTTGTTTTAAAAAAATTTGCAGGAACTCTGTAGGGAATATGGTGATAAATAAGACAGATGCAGTGCCTCCCCTCTTGGAGCTGACATTCTCTTAAGAAAGACAGTAAGCAAGTAGACAAATAAGACAGTTTCAGACTGTGACGTGTTCACAGAAGGATGAATGGGGTACTATGGCAGAGAATCTGGGGGCCCGGGGGAGGACTATTTAGATAGGAGGGATACTGGGAAAGCCTGTCCTAGGAGCTGGTATTTAAAGTAAAATCTGAATCAGAAGACAGAGCCAGTGAAGTCAAAAGCCAAGGACAGGACAGACCTTCCAGGAAGAGGGAACAGCAGTGCCCTAGAGCTGGTGTTGGGGAGCTTGTCTGTGTGAGGACAGAATGTGTGGCTGCAGTGGGGAGCTGAGGGGAAACTCCACCCTAAGAAGGTGGAGAAGTGAGCAGGGCCAGACACCACAGGCTTTGTGGGCTGTGTGTGGAATTTGGATTTTGTTCCAAGGGCAGAGTGCTGCAGAATGGATGTAGAGGAACCTGACTTGGACTGGGGAGCTGCTGAAGGCCTCATGGATGAGGCCCCTGAAATGTGCTTATGATCCATGTTAAGTGAGGAAGACAGGCATAGAGTGATGTAAAGTGTCATTTCCACTGTATAAAAAAAATGGACAGGAAACAAAGCCCATAAGCATACATGCAAAAATGTGATAGCGATTACCTCCAGGTGGTAGGATTAGAGATGGTTTTTACTTGTTTTTCTTACACTTTTCTGCATCACGCCATATAAGAAAAACAATCATGGTGATTTGAGAACTTGAATTTGGATCAGTCATGGCGCTTAGTTGCAGACAACAGAATCTACTCTTTCTAGTTTGAGCTAAGGGGGATTTATTTCCATGTATTTTGACTGAGAGTCCAGGACCGAGCTTGGATGTCCCATAGCCAGGAACAGCACAACCTGGACCATCACCTAAATCCACCTGACTGTTGCCATGGAAACCCCACTCCCTGTGAGGCTCAAGCCTGGACACTGGAGCCAGTTGCTTTGGGAGAACCAGATGCCTCTCTTCCCTTCCAGCCAGGAGCTCTTTTCTCCACCCTGCTGTGTCACTCATGCCCATCTTCTCAGTCTGGGTAGGCCTCTGTCCAGAGGAGCTGAGAACGTTCACAGAACGAGAGCTGCGAGGGCATCTGGGAAAGGTAGATTTCAGTTTTCCAGAGGCTCAAGTCCAGTGATCATGGGGGCTGCACACACGGCGAAGGGGGCAGTCTGCAGGTTCCACCACAGAAGAGGAACAAGAACGACAAACACGATCACTTGAGCCTTGGCCGTCTAAGAGCCAGCTGGAGGAAGGATTGGTTATCCACTCTGCTCTCGTGAGGACGGCCAGAGGCTCTCCTTGTCCAGGGAGCACTGGCTATCTGAGCCTCTTGCTTTTGCCCCCCAAAGTGCCACCAGACTGACGTCCACCTGTCAGCACCTCCCCTTCCTTGGCTGGGGGAGCTCCTTGGCCGCCTGTGAGGCAGGCTGATGCGTGCAGACTTACCCTCCCCAGGAGCAGCCTTCAGCCACTCCCAGCTGCTTTGGCCCTGGGGTAAGAGAGCTGGAGGCGGCTTGAACTGGTATCTAGGGCTCCCAGGTAAACTGAGCCCTAGCTTCCCACAGTGGTGGATATCATGTGGTGCCATTGTTAACCCCCTTCCCTTTCTTTTCTTACCTTCCTAGCCCCTTTCTCTTCTCACTTCCCAAATTAACTCATAGCTGAACCCTTATCTCCAGGTCTGCCTCAGGGACAGCCCACGCAAAGGCATTAGGGATCATCCTGTTCCTAGATCTCAGCTTCATCTGCAGGAACCAGAAGGCTCCAGGATGCTCCTGACCATCTGCTTCCTTGCCCACGCTGAGTGCCGTCATAATCATGGGCACACATACACGCACATACAGGCACACCCACATACAGTGCACGCCACACGTGTACACATGCACACATGTATGCACAGGCACACACACACAGGCATCCTCCACCCCAGGGGCTGCCCAGCCCCTCTCACTTTTCTTCCCACATTATTGCTCCTTTGGCCATAGGACGGGTGATGTTATGCCAGGGGCTCCAGGGCATCCTCTGCATGTGCCATCCTTGGTGTAAAAGATGACTCCACTGTGTGTTGCTGTTGGAGTGTGGGTTCTGGGCCAGTGCAGTCCTGGCTTCCCACAGCAGACACTTCCTAGAGCCTGCTCAGTGCCAGGCCCCATGCTGGGCTCCAGTGTGTGGAAGGCACCATCTCCTCCAGATGTTCCCTTCCCTGCAGGCCCCCGCAGGTCAGCCTCTGAGCAGCCCTACAGCAGCCTAATGGCCCAGAGCATGATCACATCCTCAAACCACACCTCGGGTAGGCGGTGAGAGAAGCAGCTTCATTCATCAACCTCTCTGTGCCGGGAACATACTTATCTCCTCACCACATTTCAGGGGCCAATTGCTGTCATCCCTAATCCGCAAATGAGGAAACTGGGGCTCATGGAGATTAAGTGACTTTTGAGGCCACCTGGAAGCCAGTAAGGGGTGAAGCTGGAACTGGGACCCAGGAGAGTCTGATGGCTCAGGGCCAGTGCTTGTCCCCTGGCGTCCCAGAATGTGGAGCTCTGGCGTGGCTGCATGGCTATGCCTCAGCCACATAACAAGCACTGGAGACCCTGCCGTGAACGTGACAAAACCCTTACCCTCGTGGCATTTTCGTCCCACTGAGGCAGACAGACTCTAAGAAACATTAGTAGAGAGTTTCACGTGGTCCTGACTGAAGGCCACAAGACAGAGATCTGGGATAGAAGCGCAGAGGAGGAGCTGTGTGTTAGCTATCAAGTACCATGTAGCAAGTGACCTCAAAACGTAGGAGCTGAAGACAGCAAACGTCGATGGTCTTGTGTTCTGTCCTGCTGAACCCATAGTTGGAGTCACCCTAAGAGCAGGGGCAGGGGAGTTTCCTGCAGGAGGGCCCCAAACGTTCCCGAGCTGGAGTCAGTTGTCATTCCAAAGAAAGGATCCCTGAACGCCTGGGTGACCAGTCCATAGCATTTATTAGGAAACTTAAACACATAGGCCTGTGGTGTCATTGCGACGGACAGCAAGAAAGGAGCTGCCTACTCAGGCATGTCCGTAAGGCCTGTTTGCACTCTATGTTTCTTGGTCAGCGCATAGGGGACTGGGGCACCCTACCTCTCCCTTCTGAGGTAAGAAACACAGGAACAGTGTGGCTGGTGGCTCTGCCTCTGGGGCGCTCATGTGATTGCGGTCATGATGTTGCCTAGGGCTGCAGCAGCGAGGGGTGGAAAATCTGCTTCTGGGCTCACACACGTGGTTGGTGGCAGGGGGCTCAGGCCCTTACCACCTGGGCCTCTTCCGGAGGATCTGCTCACAGAACAGGGCACCCTGGGTTGCTTCCCCAGGGTGAGCAACCTAAGACAGCGATGAAGTGAAGAACACACACACACACACACACACGCACACACACACACACACACACAGCCTCTGCTTGCTTGCTTTTCTGTCCTGGTTATGATCAAATGGAAAACAAAAACAAAAAATAAGAATTTTCAAAAGCTGCTCCTGGGATCACCTCTCCCCATCATCAGGCTTCCTGGGAATTCTGTGGAGGGTCTTCAGCCACCAGGGACTGGTCTGCACCTTGTCCCATGGCCCCCAGGGTCAAGGAGATGCCACAGGTGTCTGTGAGCCATTCCCGTCTCACATCACCACCTCACCTGCTGTCCTGGGGACTGTGTGATCCAAGTTGCTGTGCATCGATACTGAATTAGAATTGCTGGACAGGGAGACCAAGGTCCTTCTATAACAAGGGGTTTGCACTCAGGCACCTGGAACACACATTGCTGGGGACCACCTGCCTTTTGTCTCATTTGCTACTGGTGAGTGTGACCAGGCTGAGCAGCACCAAGGGAGGCTGGGTCTGAATCTGTGGGCAAGCTTGGTTCAGTGGGAAAGGCATCCCCTGGGGCTTGCTATGCTTATGGGCCGTGCCCCGTGTGCTCTGACTTCTGGTCTGGGACATTACTGAAAAGGCAATGAACAAAAAGACAAATATCTGACTTTGGATTAAGTATGTTTTTATTTTTCTAGCTCTCTGGCAATAAAATCCAATTTGGGATATCCAGAGATTAGATTCCTGAATGTGTTTGCTCAAAGCCCTTTGCTCCTTAAGACCCAGGAAGCCCAAGCAAGGCTTTAGCCATCAGCTGCGTGTGGTTTAATCCCAGGTCCCTTTCCTTTGGTGTACAGAGCAGGAAGGCATCGCTGTCAATACCGCATAGTCACAGTCTCCATGAAAGTTCAAGTGTGCAGTACAGTCTGATTGTCCAATTTCTTGACGTTCAAGCTTGCCTCCTTTGTAATGTGGTTGTAATTGATTTCTGATACTTGAAAATAGAGCTGGTTCTGGGGAAATACACTGGAAATGCCAAGTAGGGGGTGCAGTGAGGCCAGTCACACTGCTCTCATTTATTCATTCATTCATTTAGTTCCTGCCCAGGTCAGAGTTCTGGAACCACAGACCCCTTCTCTGGCTTTGCTCTCGACTCCTGGGGTGTATTCAAATCTTGGGAAAACAATTGCAGTCAAGGTGATGGAAACTGGAAGAGGGTGGGAAAGGAACCCTAAGTCTTCCAAGAAGAGTGGACTTTCTGAATACAGTGCCACGTCAAAAGAACAGCAGTAAGAGACCCTGGAGGATTGGGCCTGGGGATGTCTGCTGAGGCTGGGGAGGGGACGCTGGGAGCAGCTAGGGACCTCAGGGTCCCTGCATCTAGTGTCGTCGTGCAGGTCTCCCGGAGCAGAGGGTTCTGGGCTCTAAGCACGTGCTCTTCTCGTTGCAGGTCTGAAGGAGAAAGCTCGCGGAGCGTCAGGTATGTGCTTCATCCACCTCTGTCCATGTGTCCGAATCCCGGTGGTGAGCGGCGCTGATGAAACCATGTGCTTTGATTTCTCCCCGCGGGTCTCCCAGGTCAGACCTCTCCTCCCCTGGCTGCTCCCTTTGGCCCTAGTGTGTGCCCCAAGGGCCTGGGCATGATCTGCAGGAGCACGTCTGTTGGCTCTGCATCCTGGAGCAAAAGCCCTGCCCAGCTTCCGTGTATTTAGAGTGACCTCTGTGGAGGTCACCTGTGTTGGTGGTTGTTCCTCCCTTTCTGGGGCTGGTGATGGCCCAGTGTGCCAAGGCTGTGACCCATCTAGGACCAGAAACTTCTATACCTGACACCCCTGGGGCTGGGTTGGCGGGGCCAGGACAAGTCTAAGATGCTTGGTGGTGGGCCTGGCTCCAACCAGCCTCTAACAATGCAGGGGTGTCTCCACGGCAGGTGTAGTGCCCCTGCCCATCCTCGCCCCACCAACCGAGGGTAGGTGGGGGTGGACATGGAGTGGGCTTTCTGCCAGAGGCTCTGACTGAACCTAGAAGAGGGTCTGGTCTGAGACAGTACCTGGGGTGTCAGTGCCCCAGCCAAGGAGCCTCAGGCCTGGCAGTTCTCAAGACATGAGCTGGGGGACCAAGAAGGCCATGGGCATGGGAGATGGGTGTCAGCATGGTGAGGCTGGGAATGGGAAGGAGAGGCCAGGAGGCAGTTAAGAGCCCATGGACTCCCAGTCCCCTTTGGCAGCAGATGGACTTCCAGGTCTTAGGGGGGTGGCCTGAGGCGGCTGGTTTGTATTGTGATGTTACAGGCTGGGGAGATGAGATGTCCTGAGCTTGGCCCTGGGGATGCCAGCTAGAGTGGGGTCCTTCAGGTGTCAGCAGAAGGAGAGACAGAGCTGGGGGAGGCTGCATCCCAGGGAGCCTCTTGGGAGGCAGCACAGAAGGTGCCGAATCCTATACTTGGGGCAGTCAGCTATGTGCTTGGAGCAGAGGACATGGGCAGGGAGTTGGGCTCCAGGGAACCAGAGTCCCGGGAGTGACAGGCAGGGTCTCGCAGGAAGCAGAGGCATGCTCAGAAGGGGAACTGGAGAGAGAGAGGTCCCGGAAGGACTGTGTGCAGGCGTGAAACCCAAGTGAGGGGACCAGCTGGGGATGGTGCAGCACTTGGGCTGGCAAGAGTGCGAGCTAAAGGGGATAAGGAGGGGATGCCGACGGGGCTGGATGGAGAAAGGCTAGGGTCTGGGAATCCGAGGGAGGGGGCAGCAGGCCGTGATTGCAGCCTGAGGTGTGCACCGCCACACAGCCCCACCCTGGAACACAGCGTGGCCCTGAGGAGGAGAGGAGACTGCCCTTGGTGCACGATGGAGAAACCTCCAGAATATACCATTAAGTGAGGAAAGCAGGGTGCGAGAGTACACATCTCACACTACTTTGGGGTAAGAAAGGTCAGGTGTAAGTACGTATATTCTTATCTAATTTGTCAGCAAAAAGAAACAGGAAGGAAACAGATGGCTGTTAAGATGGTCCCTTCAGAGGGAGGGCAAGGGGCAGGGCCTCCAGTGCCTGAACGCCTCCTCAGGGCAGACCTACGAGTATTCCTGAGGGTTCTGAACCCTGTCAATGTAATACCTGTTCAAACAATTAATTCAAAACAACAGGATAGGGAGAGGATGGGTTGCCAATCCCTGGGGCTGGCCCTGAGGTGGAAGGGGATTCCCACATGGACTTGGAGGGGCTGCAGGCTCCGGAAGCAGATGGCCTCGCAGCCTCTCCAGCTCTCCCTGGCCTGCCTCTGTGGGCCCCTTTGGGATCTAAGCTTCCCCTAGCTGCCTTCTCTGTCTGTCTTCCAAGAAGGCAGCTGCTTACCTGAAACCCTCATTCTGTGAAAGTTCATGGTGGGCAGCGGGTCCCTCACAGGGGCGTCCTGAAAGCAGCCTGCTCTCACTGGTGACCTAAGCGGGGGCCAGTGAACATGTAGAGTGAGTGGACCCTCATGGTGGGGATCTGGTCTGCCCCAGCCCCACCCGGCCCGGCGCTCCCTCTGGCGGATCATCAGGAAAGCATTTGCCAGGCAGGCGCTGTGGAACCCAGCCCTGGAGGAGGAAGGAGCATGGGAACGACATTTCGGTGGGGCAACAGCATGTGCAGGGATCCCAGGAGCGAGCATGACTGGCTGCCTGGGGAGAACGAGGAATGGCCTCGGTGTTGCAGGGGAACTGACACGCAGAGCCGAGCATATGTTCCAGCTCCGAGTCACATGGCTCCTAGCGGGGTGCACAGACAGGAGAAGCCGGGCAAGGGAGAGCGTGGATGGAATTTCCAGCAGGGAAGGCTGTGTTTAGTTCTTCCAAGGCTGAAGAATCCATCCCCAAAACGCCCTGCTGTGTGGACATCGCAGTAGACAGCGTTGCTGAGGCTAAGATGCCGGGGTCAGATGTGATTTGCCATGGCTTTACCTGCCCTGGCCCGTTGTCCCTATCATGCACAGGCTCACGCTTGTAATCCCAGCACTTTGGGAGACCAAGGCAGGAAGATCATTTGAGGCCAGGAGTCCAAGACCAGCCTGGGCAACATAGCCAGACCCCGTCTCTACCAAAAAAAAAAAAAAAATTAAAAAAATTAAGGACACAGCCCTGAGAGACATCTCCTCCGCACCGGCTCTCACCCAGCCCCAAGGTCCCTGCTTGGTGAGATTCTTATTCTTTAAACTCAAATGATCGGAGTTGCCACCTTTCTGGTTTACTTTTCTTAGCCTCGGGAGCAGCAGGGAAGTGCTTTTGCGTGCAGAAGCCTGTTTGTGAATTCACGCTCACTACTTTTCCCTGAGGCAAAACATTTGCAAGATCAGATATATTCATTTTCCACAAATGAAATGACTCATTTTTTGACCATTTTGCAAATGTAGGACTTTGCTCATTGTTCCCTGGGAGGATGTGTCTGCTTTTGACTCCATCAAGAGGAAGGCTCTGGAGGCCCTCAAATGTGAATCTTCTAACGATTTATTTATGGAAGAGGGACCATAGGAAGAGAAGAGGTTTGTGGAGTTTGGAGTCTGCAAAAATGAAAGAGCCGGTGGAGGGTCCAGAGAGAATGTGGATACTGGATTGAAAGTGCCAGGGCTTTCTGCAAGGTGCAAGCATTATCTGTTTTCACCCTGGAACTCCGTCAAATCCTTGAAATTAACTCAACTATATTCAGTCATAGGAATAAGTTCCATTCAATGAGTTCTCACTATGGGTGGGGCCTCACTTCATCTGCACAACCAACCGCACCTTTTTAAGAGAGTTATTATTGGCCCTTATTTTTTCAGCTCTGGGAAATTAAGGCTGAGAAGTACAAACCAGCTTGCCTAGGATGACATGGATTTCGAGTGGAAAGGTGGGATGCCATGCACCAAAGCCTTTGCAAGTCAGTGTCGCCTGTGGTGCTTGTTGAAAACACAGATTTCCAGCCCCTATCCCTTTCATGCCTCACTCAGTAGGTCTGGGCAGGGTCTGGGAATCTGCATTTTTTTGAGATGGGGTCTTGTTCTTGTTGTCCAGGCTGGAGTGCAGCGACGCCATCTCGGCTCACTGTAACCTTCACCTCCCGGGTTCAAGTGATTCTCCTGCTTCAGCCTCCTGAGAAGCTGGGATTATAGGTGCCTGCCATCAGGCCCAGCTAATTTTTATATTTTTAGTAGAAACAGCATTTCACCATGTTGGCCAGGCTGATCTTGAACTCCTGACCTCAAGTAATCTGCTTGCTTCAACCTCTCAAAGTGTTGGGATTACAGGCGTGAGTCACTGCATCCAGCCTGAATCTGCATTTTAAATCAGTGCCCACATGATCTTAACAAGCTGCTAGAACATATGGTCTCTCCAAGTAAACAGAATTTCTCCAAGTATGCCAGTGTCCAGTGGCAGCCACGTACCCTTCATAAGCATGAGCTGACTGAAGTGCAGAAATTTTGCTCCTAACCCTTAGAATAATTCTTTTTTTTTTTTTGAGACTGAGTCCCACTCTGTCACCCAGGCTGGAATGCAGTGGTGTGATCTCAGCTCAATGCTACCTCCGCCTCCTGGGTTCCAGCGAGTCTCGTGCCTCAGCCTCCTGAGTGGCTGGGACTATGGGCATGTGCCATCATACTTGGCTAATTTTTGTATTATTAGTAGAGACGGGGTTTTGTCATGTTGCCCAGGCTGGACTTGAACTCCTGGGCTCAAGTGATCTGCCTGCCTCGGCCTCCCAATGTGCTGGGATTACTGCGCCCAGCCCTGACCTTAGAAGCATATTGCATGAGGTGGTCCCATACAGGTCGCCTCCCCATCAGGACTCTGAACGTTGACTGGCATTTTCCAAAGGCAATAGCAAGGCTCAGGGCTGGGACAATGGGGAGAGCCCGAGGACTCTTTTGTTTGGGGATGGTGGGGGAGCTTCTGGAGAAGGTGGGCCTGGTTACCAGCTTTGGCTCAGCTGGAACCAAGATGTGTAAGTAAAGGTAATTTGTCCAAACAAATTCAGTTTTCTGTCTCCATACCAAGGCAAAACAGCCTTTGTAATTAATTGGGCCTTTTTCCCCTAAACCCAAAATGAGAACACAGAGTTTATTTTGTTCACAAGGAGGTATGAAAACTGCTGAACGTGGCAGACAAAGCTGGGAGTGTTTGCTGTGCCAGGTAAATAGAACTGAACTCTTTCTCTCAGGAAGGAATGGGAGTAGGCTCCAAATGTGAGAGACGGGCTGGGGCTAGGCCAGAGACCTCTGCCATTGTCCAGCCATGTTTTGGAGGTGCTGGACTGAGGGCTGAGCCGGCGGCCTCTGGAGGCAAGTGGACATTTCTTAACACTGTGGAATCAAAAGAGTACAGGCACTTGGGGAAGATAATCTTGAATTCAAATCCTTTCTCTTTTTCTTACCCTCTGTGTCACCATGCAACAGCCACTGAGCTCTCCAAGCCTCAGATTTCACTCATTCAGCAGTCTTTATTGAGCATCTACTGTGTCTTTGTGCTAACTACTAAGGGTGTGAGGACCAATGAGATACAGTTAATTTCTACCCCATGAAGAAATGGGAGTAAAGACTTTAGCCTGAAGGCCATGGACCAATTAAATGAGGCTGTAGATGGAACAGCACATGCCATGTCACAGTATTCAGTTAACATCCATTTCCTTTCTTCTCCCTCTGCCACAGTCTGGAGACACGGCTGCTCAGAATCCTGAGGAAGGGTCTGAGGCAAGCCCATGTTTGCATGAGCAGGAGGTGGTGGCCGCTGCTTGGAGAGTGTGCCCTTTTGGCTGTCCTCCTTCCGTCCTTTGCTCCCCTGGGTTTCCTTTGCTCCCCTGGGTTTATGATTGAGATTTCTTGGGCATTCTTGACTTTGGTGGCCTTTACTTTTCCATCTCCTTGACTCTCTGTGCTATATCCTGAGCAATTTCCTGAGGATGGTCTTCTAGTTCACTAGTGCTTTCTTCGGCTATGTTCATTCTACCGTGTGGCCCATGAATTGTGGGTCCCTGAGACCCTTGAATGGCCTCTGAATGCCCTCAGCCTACTTCCGGAGGCACTACTGGTCCTTTCTTTACACAGAAAGTAGAAAGATCTCATAGGAGCCACATTCAAGTCACTGGGCAAAAACCCATCTGACTGGGTGTATTTTGTGTTTTGATTTGTTTTCTGTAAACCTGTGTAGAGAAGTAATAACTAACTCTTTAGAAGATGGGGCAGAGATATTGGTGCAGGGGCAAGGGAGTCTACTAATGGGGAATTAGACTAAATCCCAAAATGCATATAGTAAGCCTTGTCTAAACATCTGCTTCTATTGCATTCAAATCTTAAAAGTACTTAGAAGGTGATGACGCAATGTGTATGTGTGCATCTGACTCAGGTCCAGTGTTTGGGTGAGGACTTTGAAACCAGGGTCTAAGCTGAATGACCTTGGTCAGATGACTCCAATTCCCTGAGCCTTAGTGTCCTCATGTCAAATGGAAATGAAAACATCTAGCCCCCAGAGTTTTCTTGATCTTGTCCACATCTGACTCTCCATACTCACCTCCATCACTGTGGTCATCACACTCTGGCTTTCTGGTGCCTCCATTCTTCCAAGCTCATTAGTGCCCCAGGGCCTTTGCCTGTGCCGTTCCCTCAGCCTAGAACATGCTCCCCCAGGTCTCACCCAAGGTGGGTTCTCCTCAGTCCAATCCCCCTTCAGATTTTAGCTCCTCTTCCCTTATCATCCCACCTCAAGTAACCTAGCCAATCTCTGCACATCAGCCTGTTTACTTCTGTCCCTTATCTGCCTGTCCCCATTGAAATGTCAGCAGGAACTTTGTCTTATGCAGTCCTGTGCCTCAGTGCTCAGCCATGTGCCCTGACACAGCATGCTATTTTGGTCTCTATACTTGACACTTCCCACATCCAAGGGGAGCACCTCTGGAAGGAGGCCAGAGCTAAATGTGCTAAGCCTGCCTGTCCACATGCCTGGATGCTCCCACTTCTGTCCCTCCATCATGCACTTCTTTCTCTTCCTAATTGCCTATCTAGGACTTCCAATACTATGTTGAGCCCAAATGACAAAAATGACATCCTTGTCTTGTTCCTGATCTTAGCTAAAAAGCTTTCAGTCTTTCACTGCTGAGTATGATGTTAGTTGTGGATTTTTTGTATATGGCCTTTATTATGTTGAGGTAGTTTCTTTCCATTCCTCTTTTGTTTATTTTATTTTTAATTTTTATTTGTTTAAGATGGAGTCTCGCTCTGTCGCCCAGGCTAGAGTGCAGTGGTGCAGTCTCAGCTCACTGCAACCTCTGCCACCCAGGTTCAAGCAATTCTTCTGCCTCAGCCTCCTGAATAGCTGGAGTTACAGGTGTGCATCACCATGCCCAGCTTTTTTTTTTTTTGTATTTTTAGTAGAGACGGAGTTTCTTCATGTTGGGCAGGCTGGTCTTGAACTCCTGACCTCATGTAATCCACCCATATCGGCCTCCCAAAGTGCTGGGATTACAGTCATGAGCCACCACATGGCCTTGTTTAGTGTTTTTATTATGAAAAGGTGTTGAATTTTGTCAAGAATGTTTTCTGCACCAATTAAGATGGCCATGTGTTTTCTCCCCCTTAATTCTGTTATGCATTACGTTGAACAGTTTTTGGATGTTGAGCCATCCTTGCATTCCAGGAATAAATTCCACTTAGTCATGCTGCAGAATTCTTTTATCGGGCTACTGAATTTGGTTGCTGATATTTGTTGAGGATTTTTGCATCAATGTTCATAAGAGGTATTAGTGTGTGGTTTTCTTGTAATGTCTTTGTTTAGCTCTGGTACAAGACAATGCTGGCCTCACAGAATGATGTAGGAAGCACTCCCTGCTTGAAGTTTTTGGAAGAGTTGGAGAAGGCTTGGTGCAATTTCTTCTGGAAATGTTTGGTAGAATTCATCAGTTGAAGCCATCAGGTCCAGGGCTTTTCATTGTCACGAGGTATTTGATTACTAATTCAGTCTCCTTATTAGTTATGAGTCTATTCAGATTTTTAATTTCTTTGTAATTCAGTCTCAGTAGGTTTAATTCTAACTTTCACTTCTGATTTTAGTTGAGTCTTTTCTCTTTATTCTTAGTCAATCTAAGTGGTAAATTGTCAATTTTGTCAATGTTTTGAGAGAACCAACTTTTGTTCGGATTTGTTTATTCTTTGTTCACTATTGTTATTTGTTTACTGTTATTATTTATTGATATTATTAGTTTATCTCTGCTATAGTGTTTATTATTTTCTTATGCTGCCAGCATTGGGTTTACTTTGTTCGTTTGTTACTAGTTCCTTAAGTCATAAAGTTATTTTGTTGATTTAAGACCTTTCTTTTTCTTTAATGTATCAAGCTATAAATTTCCTCCTTGGTACTACTTTTGCTGTGTTCCATAAGCTTTGCTATGTTGTGTTTTTTTCCTTCTCCTCTAAGTATTTTCTAATTGTTCTTGTGATTTCTCCTTTGACCTATTGGTCTTTAAAAGGGTGTTGTTTTATACAACTTTGTGAATTTTTAGGTTTTCCCTCTATTGTTGATTTCTTACTTCACCCCATTGTGGTCCCAGAAGTTACTTTGTAGGCTATTTTCTAAAATCGCTTGAGACTTAAATTGTGGCTTACCCTGTGGTCAATCCTGGAGAAAGTCCACATCCACTGAGGACTCTGCGTTCTGTTGAGTGGAGTGTCCTGTTAGATCTAGTTGGTGTCTTGAGTTGCTCAAGTACTCAATTCTGCTTCCTTACTTATCTCAGGTCTGGTTGTTCTATTGTTATGAAGAATAGGGTATTGAAGCACCACCCATTAATGAGTAACTGTCTAATGAATAACAGATGACTCCCTTCAGTTGTGTCAGTTTTTGCTTCATATACATATACACACACACACACATATATATACACACACACACATATATATGTTTGCTTCATATATATATAAGTTCCAGCTTCCTGACGTTTCCGTGTCAGGCAGTGAATCTGTGGGTGCAGACACCCATTAGCACCCATTAGGGAGCTTTCTCCTGGGTTCCTCAGGAAGGTCCAGAAGGCCCTGCCCTTGTACATGGCTGGCAGCTCACGGGGCACAGCCTTGAACATGCAGTGACCCTGCCCACTACTGATGGTGGCCAGGGATGGTCCTGGAGTTCCACCAGTCAGATAAGATTCTCCTTCCCCCTACAAGAGAGCAGGACCAGGAAGGAAGGAGTGGGCTGGGGACAGGGTGGGAGTGTTGTGGGGCCCCTTGGCTCCCCCATGTGGATTTTCTATATCCAGACCAATGTGTGGCTACCCAGTGCTGCTGTCCTTAAAATCTGTCCTTGACTCTCATCCCATTGGCTTTGGGGCCCTCCGTGCCCTGCCTCCTGATGACCTTTCCACCCACTCCAGCCTTCCTCTCCACTACACATGTTGAAGCATCCAGTTTGCCACAGGCACGATCACACCTCCGTCTCTTTGCATGTGTGGTTTCCTGTCTAGGAAGCCTGAATACCAGCCACCCAGCGAAGCTCCTCTAGGCTCCTGGAGGTGGCTCAGACACAGATCCCACTGTAAAGACCTCACTGCCCAGCTGGGAAGGTGAGACAGGGACAGAAACCATCTACAATCCAGAGCCACCTGTTCACAGCTGCAAAGGAAAGACAAGCACAGCACCGTGCATGCCCACCTGCTGCAGGAGGGGTGGGGACAGCTTCTGAAGGGGGTGGGTCTAGCAGGGCTCCATTGCCTGGCTGTGACCACAGGAATTGGCCAGGAGGCATCCCAGGTGGAAGAAAGCCAGAGTGGCAGGAACACATAGTGGAGACATAGGCTGGGGACTGGGGCTGGGATCAGCGCCCTTGGTGGCAGGGCAGCCCTCTATGAGTGCACTTTGCTCTGGGTCTCTAGACTGAACTATCCCCAGCTCAGCCCCGATGGCTGAACTTCTGCTAATGAGACCTTCTCTCCTCTTCCAGGAGCTTCAGGCCTGGCTGGCTGGGCCAGGGGCTCTCTTATACCCCTCACCAGTCCACGCCCAGTTCCACAGGATGGGCTCGGGGTTTTGTTCTAATCTGCTGGAGCAGTCCTGCAGGAAGTGCCTGCTTTAACTTCCATTGGACCAGACTCCTCTGGCTGCTGGGCGCAGGGGCTCTGGGCTGAAAGAGGAAGCCAGGAACCCTGAGGAGGACACGGGGGTCAGCCCTGAGAGAGAAGCCCTAGTCTGGCCTGGACACTGGAGGGGAGAGGAGACGGAGGGGAGAGGGGAGAGAGAGGGGAGAGGAAGTGAAGGGAGTAGATAGGGGAGCGGAAAGAAAAGGCAGGGAGGCATGGGAGGGAGGACAGGGGGTAGCAAGGAGAGGGGGTAGCCCAGAGGTATTTACTGGAAGGTGCCCCTGCAGGACTTGTTGAGGGAGTGGCTGTCTCCTGAGAGAGAAAGAAAAGAACCAAGACCTTTTTTTTCTTTCTTTCTTTTTTTTTTTTTTTTGAGATGGAGTCTCACTCTATCACCCAGGCTGGAGTACAATGGCGCAATCTAGGCTCACTGCAACCTCCGTCTCCTGGGTTCAAGTGATTCTCCTGTCTCAGCCTCCCGAGTAGCTGAGATTATAGGTGCCAGCCACCACACCCGGCGAATTTTTGTATTTTTAGTAGAGGTGGGATTTCACTATGTTGGCCAGGCTGGTCTCAAACTCTGGACCTCAGGTGATCCACCTGTCTCAGCCTCCCAAAGTGCTGGGATTATAGGCATGAGCCACCACACCTGGGTGGAACCAAGAACAAATTTGGATTTTTGACTTGAAGAACTGGGAGGACAGCAGTGCTTTTTACTGAGATACAGCAGATGAGGAAGAGAGACTTGAGAAGAAGAAAATAAGTGCCCTTTAAGTCTCATGAAGTCTTATGTCTCAGAAGGCTCCATGGTTTCCACAGCTATTATTTGAAAATAGTATATTAATATTTCTAAACATTCATTTAAAGCAATATGATATTTATTCTTTACTGTTTTCCTGTTGATAGACCATTAAAGTTGCTTTCAATTTCAGTAATGCTGCAGTGAACATTTGGCACGTAAATCTTTGTCAGCCTCCCTGATTATTTTCTTCATTATGTTCCCAGAGTAGAATTACTAGGTCAAAGGCTAAAAAGATTTCACAGTTTCTTAGTCCATATTGCCACATACATTTTCCAAGAGAAGCATCTAAGATGCGGCCTCCCTGCATCCTCTCCACTCTATTGCAATTGTTCTGATCCTTGTAATTAGATATTTGGAAAATATTATTTTACTTCCAAATATCATGCAGTGTCCATGGGGAGTCTGACTTATTTTTCTTTTTCTTTTTCTTTTTTTTTTTTTTTTTGAGACAGAGTCTCGCTCTGTGGCCCAGGCTGGAGTGCAGTGGCCGGATCTCGGCTCACTGCAAGCTCCGCCTCCCGGGTTTACGCCATTCTCCTGCCTCAGCCTCCCGAGTAGCTGGGACTACAGGCGCCCACCACCTCGCCCGGCTAGTTTTTTGTACTTTTTTAGTAGAGACGGGGTTTCACCGTGTTCGCCAGGATGGTCTTGATCTCCTGACCTCGTGATCCGCCCGTCTTGGCCTCCCAAAGTGCTGGGATTACAGGCTTGAGCCACCGCGCCCGGCCTTTTTCTATTTTTCATAGAGACAGGGTTTCACCATGTTGGTCAGACTGGTCTGGAACTCCTGACCTCAGATGATCCTCCCGCCTCGGCCTCCCAAAGTGCTGGGATTACAGGCATGAGCCACTGTGTCTGGCTGAAGAGAACTCTTTCTAATGATGTAGCCATGATAGTACTTCCTCCCTCCAACATGACCTTGTGGATAGAATTCAGGTGTTCAGGCCACTGAGCCTGCCCCTGTTTTGACCCTCATCCTGTGGTGTGGGGCCTCCCCTGACTCCATCCTGCTCCCATTCTGAACTTTGCTACTGTTCCCCTACTTTCCTGACCTGTCACCTTTGCATGCCAGAGAGACTCAGGGCTAGGAATGGACGTCCACCAACCATTTTCCAGGAAATCTAATGAACAGCCCCTGTTGGGCCATGATTTTCAGCTGGTCCCTGAGTGATTCATTGTGAGTGCACACACAATGCAATCTATCTGACTGACACTCTGCTACAACATGCACTAGGGATGGGAGTGGTTGGGGGCAGAAGGGGCTGTGACAGGGGCTCCTGATAGCATCGTCCACCTCTCTCTTAGAGAAACCCAGTACCTGACGTTAGGTGGGCATGTGGCTGCTAAGACATAGAATTTCCCAGCCTCCTCTGCAACGAGGTTGCTGGTACAACCAAGCTGTCCCTCCAGCGTGGGAAGGGAAGTGATTTGTGTCGACTTCCAGGATATTTACTCACAGAGACCCTTCTTTCTGACCCTGTGCCTATACTGCTGCTGGAGACTTCAGCTCTGAGGCTGCAGCTCCATCCTGGCCCAGGGGGATGAGGGCGGCCCCCTTGGGATGACAGGGCCACAAGGGAGAGGAGCTCCCTGGCACTGCCCCACCAGGCCAGCCCTGGACCGTCTGCTTTCACACTGAAATGCCCGAGACACAAACTTCTATTTACCACTCTCGGGTGGGGCTCTTTGTCTCAGCAGCTGAACCCTGTCTTATGCAGTACAGCAGTCTTGGAGGGCACTTTCCCACATACTTGCCTGGGGTCAGGCTGCGCCAGGGACCACAGCTGTGTGATTTTCAACCCTTCCCCCGTAGGTGAGATCCACACTCAGCTCCCACCCACTGTGCTCTCCAGGCACTCATGAGGAAATCAAATGCGTGAAGGTGGAGACTCCCACTAAAAACATTATCTTCCAGGGCGCCCCTTGTTCCTCCTCCCAAACTCCTGTTGCCCTGACTCTTCCCCATGCAGGTGCTTGTTTGGAAATGTGGTGTGCTGTCTCCTTCCTGGCTCAGGCCTGCAGATTCTAATAAGTGACTTGGGAACAGGCCGCCTCATGCGTGATCCAACCTGCTTATTGCTAGAAAGATGAGTTTGGAACTGACAAGTTCCCTGCTAAGCTGACACGTTTAAAAGCTTAATTTGAGAAACCAACCACATTCCCTTCGCAGAATGAAGGCAAAGATGAGGACGTGGTCAAGCCTCAGCCTGAATTCTCACTGTGAGGAGACAGATTTAGAACTTCCCAGGTGTCTGGTCTTATCTGTATAATTTCTTAGTTGCCTTCCAGCCTATGCAGCCTGCAGCTTTGGAGAAAAGGAACTCTAATATGTATTAAAATATTAAAGTTCTTGACCCTGTTGGGAAAAAGTTCGTAGTCCATTTGTTCCTCATTTTTCACTCGTAAGTGTCTCTAAAGTGTCTCACCATTCAGGGCTGGTCTAGATGTTGTGTATTAAGAGAAAATTTGAGGTGTAATAGGGCACTGCAGGTTGGATTCTTCTCCCTCCTCCCGCTCTCCCTCTAGGACGGGGGTCTGGCAGGACTGTTCCCGGGAGCCTAGGGACTGTTTGTCATCCTTGCCTCACTGAGACCATCAACAGCCTGGATGATTTTTACTTTCACTTTTCGTTTTCTATAAACTTTGAAGACAGGTCATGACTGTACCCCTCAGCGATGTGAACCTGTATCATGTAGAAGGCAGGGGTCCCTCTGTGGTATCTGCACCAAGGCGGGGCAACACAGCAGTGCAGAAGGCGGAGGAGCCAGCTTTGTGGCTGGGCCTTGGGGCAGCGGGCAGAGGGGAACACAGGGGTTAGGGGAGGCAGAGCTGCCAGGGCCTGGGTCAGGCAGGAGTGGGAGTCTGGGGCTTGCACACGGGGACGGCACCTTCCAGTCTCACCTCCCGTCACATCCTGCAGCTCCTGCCTCAATATAGGAGCCAGATTTCCCAGGGTGCATCACCCTCTGGGCCTTTGACAGGCTGGGTCCTCCCCCAGGGACACCCTCTTCCCTCCTCCGCAGTTTGCAGTGCTCCTCACCCTTCAAGACTCTGCTCTTCTGGGGAATTTGGTCCTGACCCTGCCTGTTCTCTGTCCCCCCTCTCCCCGCCCCCACGACATACTCACCCTGTCTGTGCTTCCCTCCCCTGAGTGGAATGGCCCAGGGAGCAGCCCATCTGTGGGGAGGAGGTCTGCTCTTCAGGACGGCTTTCAAATCCAGCAAGCCCAGGCTCTGTCCTCTGTGTGGCCTTGGGCAAGCCTGGCTCTTGGGAGCCTGAATTTCCCACTGTGAATGGGTCGAACAGCAGCCACCTCACAGCCCTACTCTGCTGGATGAGCTGTGCCTTGGGGTGCGGGGGGCCTGCACTCGTCACTGTGAGAGGATGCAGCTGTCGGTGCTAACCCTGGAATCCCACCCCCAACATGGCAGGTGTGGGGACTGCCTAGACAAAGTAAGCAAGAAGGGGAGGCGAGGGGCTGGTGGTGAGGGGCAGCATTGGAGGATGACAGGGGACGCTGCCTTCCTGAGGACGCTGCCCAGCAGCGGTTCTTCCCAGCTCTTCCCAGTGTCCAGGCCTCAGCCATCCCTCCCTTCCCTGCAGCCTTGGCTCCCCTGGAAAGTATGCGAGAGGGGTTACCCTTCAGGGGGGTCTCGCCAGCTCCTGCTCCAGGGCTGCATTCTCGGCCCCTTTAATCCACCTGGGAGCCAGAGCAGGCTAGCCTGACGTGTCCTCATTTCCCAGGTGACAGATGTAACACTCCATAGGCTGGAAGTGAGGACAACAAACTCAGAAGCCTGCAGGGGCAGGCATGGAGAGTCAGGGACAGGGCCTGGGCCAGGGAGCCCCAGGGACTGTGGTGACCTGGAACCAGGAACTCCAACCACAGGATGGCTCTGACCCAGCTCCAGAGACTGGTGCTTGAGGGAATGTCACCCAGGAGGCCAAATCTCATTACATACCCAAAACAAAGCAAAACAAAACAACAACCCATAAACCCGCAATATTTTTTTCTGGTGTCTATCACTTCTTGTGTTAGAATGAATTCAGAAATTCTAGACGTGGCCTCTGGACCCTCCTTCAAGAGTCCTGGTTTAAGATTCAGGATTTGATTTGTGGTAGAGTATAGGTGTGCATGGGAAACAGCATGCACAATGGCTCAGAGGCAGGCTGTGCCGGGTGTGGGGTGGACGTGACTGAGAGCCCCCAGCTTTTACCTTGCCCCCATACCAGGCCTCCCTCCTTCCTCCCTCTGTGAGGATGGCAATGATGAGTGTCTCTATGGTGCTTTCCTGGGTGGGGAGGAAGGTCCTGTTATCAGCACCCTAGTACAGATGAGGACATTGAGGCACACAGAGGAAGTGGCCTACCCAAGGTCATTATTAAAAAGTCACAAACAATAGATGTTGGTGTGGACATGGTGAAAAGGAAGTGCTTATTCACTGCTGGTGATGTCAGTTAGTACAACCTGTGTAGAAAATAGTATGGAGATTCCTTAAAGAACTAAAAGTAGATCTACCGTTGGATCCAGCAGTCCCACTATTGGGTGTTTACCCAAAGGAAAAGAAGTCACTATATCAAAAAGACACCTGTCGGCTGGGCATGGTGGTTCACGCGTATAATCCCAGCACTTTGGCAGGCCAAGTGGACAGATCACCTGAGGTCAGGAGTTTAAGATTAGCCTGGCCAACATGGTGAAACCCCATCTCTACTAAAACTACAAAAATTAGCCGGGTGTGGTGGCATGCGCCTGTGGTACCAGCTACTTGGGAGGCTGAGGCAGGAGGATCACTTGAACCTGGGAGGCAGAGGTTGCAGTGAGCTGAGAGTGCACCACTGCACTCCAGCCTGGACAATAGAGTGAGTCTCTGTCTCAAAAATAAGACACCTGCATGTGTATGTTTATTGCAGCACAATTCACAGTTGCAAAAATGTGGAACCAACCTAAGTGCCCATCCACTAATGAGTGGATAAAGAGAATGTGGTATGTCTACACCATGGAATACTACTCAGCCATAAAAAGGAATGACATAATGTCTTTTGCAGCAACTTGGATGAAGCTGGAGGCCATAATTCTAAGTGAAGTAACTCAGGAGTGGAAAACCAAAACTGCCATGTTCTCACTTATAAGTGGAAGCTAAACTATGAATACATAAAGGCATATGGTGTGATATAATGGACTTCACAGACTCAGAAGAAGGAGGGTGGGAGGGGGGCTGGAAAAAAAAAGTATGTATCAGGTACAATGTACACTACCCTGGTGAACCCTGCACTGAAGTCTCAGAATTCACCACTACACAATTCATCCACATAACCAAAAACCACTTGTACACCAAAAGCTATAAAAATATATTAAAAATAACAACATTAAAAGGACAGCAGCAGTGGCTTGGCATGGGCGAGCCTCATCCCTGGCTGGCCCCTGGACTCTCCTACCATTACCTTCTAACCTGCAGAGGGAGGTGACCATACTCCCAGCTACAGATGAGGAAGTTGAGGTTCTTTTTGCTTTTTGTCACTTGCCAAGTGCTGGAGCTTTGAGGCCCAGAGCTGTGACTTCACAGTGATACTCTGAACCCTGCACTCTGGAGGGCTGGGCTGGCCCTGGGGACTGTTGACTTTCACACCCATGTTTCCTTTATGCAGCCCAGAGCAGGATTGCCACATTGAGGAGGTTATTCTTTTTTTAGCTGGGACAGAGTCTCACTCTGTCACCCAGGCTGGAGTGCTGTGGTGTGATCTTGGCTCACTGCAACCTCCTGTGTTCAAGTGATTCTCGTGCCTCAACTTCTCGAATAGCTGAGATTACAGGCGTCCCCCACCACGCCTGGCTAATTTTTGTGTTTTTAGTAGACACGGAGTTTCACCATGTCAGCCAGGCTGGTCTCAAACTCTTGGCCTTAAGTGATCCTCCTGCCTCGGCCTCACAAAGTACTGGGATTACAGGCATGAGCCACTGCGCCCTGCCCTTGCGTGAGTTATTCTGACCAGCTCAGGCCCAGCCCTTGGCTGCAGCTGTCCTTGGTGCTGGACATTTCAGCTGGCTGAGGTTTTAGGTGGTCATCACCGCCCACCCACCCAGCTGTGCGCTGCTATTCCCTCCTAGCCTGGCTATGCTAAATTCCTGGCTTCTAAATCAGGACAGAAGGGTGCGGAGGCACCAGAAAAGGAAAGAGACAGAGACTTGGGGTGAACTCTTACAGTGAAGTTGACACGTGAAGGGACAGTATTTATGTCCATGGTGAGACTCAATTTGAAGGTAAGAACTTGGTCCCAGAGAGAAATGAAACAGAGAGGCCAAGGGCTACAAGGCAGCAGGGGAAGGGGGCTTACTACTGGGGAGTAAAGTGTAATTTAATAAACCAGTCCCCTGCATGCCCAGAATTAGCTAAACCTGACCTCAGGCACCCCACAATTTCAGGATACCATTGTCTGGGCATGGGGGACCTTAACTGTGCTGTGCTCTCAGCCATTGCCTCACCCTGGGCTATGGGGGCCTCACCCATAATACCCTTGCCTGAGTGTGCGCCCCATGGACTGAGGTTCCTATGGGCGCAGGGCACTCTTCTGCTTGGCCTGGGAGGCCCCAGGCCTTAATAAGCGACATGTCTGTGTTCACACATGTGCCTCTCTGCAAGAGTGGGCATCGAGTTGGAAAAAGCCCCCACTCTTGCCCTCCTGGCGGATGCACAGGCCCCCCTGGGGTTTGGCAAACGTCCCGGCTGGAGTGGGGAGGGTGCACCAGTCTGAAAACATAAAGGACCCCATTTGTTTTCATGAGGCCCTGCATTGACTAAAAGGATACTGCACTGCCTTGGACCCCTAGAGAGAGAGTGAGAGCAAGGAACTCAGAGGCCGGCAGAGGTGTATTCCAGCCTGCTGTGCCCTCCTACCTGTGGGTCCTCCCTCCCCTGTGCTGCGGGAGTCTGCACACAGCATCCTGAGGAACCCTGGCCCTCCCACATCCTCAGCAGTCTCTTATTCCTAGACAAGTCACACAGTAGATTGCGAAGACAGAGAGCCTGGGTTTAAATCCTACCCGTATCACCCACCAGCATGTCCTTTGCCCACTTCCAGCCTCCGTTTTCTCCTCTGTGTACTGGAGCAGTCGCCCTCTGCCTGCTATCTCAGAGGCGAGGCATGCTGTGCACAGCACAATGCTATGGGCTATTTCAGGGGCCCAAGAGGTGCAAGGACCCAAAGGCTGAGCCCAGGGCAAGTGTGACAGGTGGGACTAAGGGACTAGTTGAGTGTATGCATTCTAATATCCAGTGACCAGAAGCAACCATTCACAAATTCATTAGCTAAGGTCATGTTTACTCCCTCTTGTCAACACAGCCATCTGTTTGCACAGAGCCCTTGCGGTTTATTGGTAACATTATTTCCTATCAGGACAGAATGTCACCCCAGTCCTGCCTAGAGTTTCCCCCACGCCTTGTTCCCAATAATCAGGACTCCCCCAGGCACCCAGGTTTACTCCCTAAACCACACCTTTGCAAGTGCTCCCTCTCCTGTTCTGTTCCTTGCACTTTGGGCCCCCAGCTACCTTGTCCACGCCTCCTCTGGGACAGGGTGTGGTTGGGTGCTCACACAGTGGCCTTTGCCCACCCCACTCCGCCTTCTTCTGTGGAAGCTCAATTTGGAAAGTCATGGTTGGGCCAAGTCGGTCATGACTGTCTCTTTCCCTCCTGCTTGAGACTGGCTGGGGCAGGGGCTTGTGCCAGTTCTGTCAGTGAGACATTAGAGGGAACCTGTGGGGGCTTCTGTGAGTGATTGTCTTTCCTGAAAAGAAAGAAGTGGCCAAAAAGAAGACGCCGCCCTTGCTTCTGGCATGAGTACTGACTGCAGATGTCATGGTTGGAGTGGGGCAGCCACACTGTGATCATGAGGGAGTGACACCAACTTCTGTTAGGGGTGGAGTAGAGAGCCGGGTGGCCCCGGGTCACTGATGACAGTAGTGAGCCACCGGCCAAGCCTGGGGCCGCTCACGTCTCTCACATCATCATTGCTAACACACTTTAGATGCCTTTGTGTTCTGAGCTACTCTTCGTGGGGCTTTCTGTCACTGCAGGCCAACCGGTTCCTAACTGATACAGCCGTTGAAGCATGGTTACTCATCTTTGCCCTTAACTCATTCCTCAGCAGATGGGGGCTCCCCACCCTTCACACATGGAAGCAGCTCATGGGTGCTGTCTGCCTGACTGGCAGTGCCTTCCTGCCCGTCTGTTTTGGGTCTGTGAACACTCCTGGGACTGGCCGCTGCCTTTTCTTCTCTGAGCCTGCCCGCGGTGGGCCTTCAGTACATCTCAGGGACCTCGCCTCAGCCCTGCCATGGCCAGAGTCTCTCACTGTCAAAAGCCTGTGGATTCGCTGCAGCCCAAGCGCTGCTTCCAGACCTCAGAGGCCTCCCCAGCCTCTTCTGTGGGAAGCCTGTGTTCCTTCTCAGCAGAGCTCCTGTGCTATCAGTCCCGGCCTTTTCATGCCTCCAGGGGATCGGCTGTGAATTTCTTGTCAGCTCAGTCTCTCCAGTGGCAGCTGTGGGAACCATGTGATGGAGGAGGGAGTGCGGGAGCTGAGTTTCAGGGGCAGCATAGAAGGGACACGGTGGGCTCTCTGCACATTCTGAAAAGGCCTCTGGTGTGCCCAGGGGGAGTAGGGTCCCTTAAGGTTCAGAGGAAGGAGATGTCCCCAGGGCTTCCCCTGTGAATGGGGATTGTCTGTGTGGTCACATGAGTGTGACTATTGATGCCATGCCGAGGGAGGGAAAGGCAGGACAGGCATGGGGAGGTGGTGAAGGCAGGACAAGAATGAATGTCCTGGAAGAGACTTGAGCCACACTCTCCTTGCCTCCCTCCAATGTGGGTGGCTGCCATGAGTCTCATGACAGCCACGTGGCAGTGACCAAATGTCAGGCGTCCACAACTGGATGTGGTCATAGCACGCGGCTTTCTAGGCAGCCAGAGCCCGGGCGTGCAGTCCAGCTGAATGCTTGCCGGCCCTGGTCTAGTTCCCTCCATGTCCTGAGCCTCTGTTTTGTCAGCTAAAGAGGGGACAGGGGTTGGTACCTTGACACAGTTAATTCCCTGAGGATTCATTTGGGTACCATGAGTGGCCCAGTCTGTAGCAGGCCCTCGACAGATACTGCTTGAATTCATGATTTAATTCAAGATTAAAGCCTTGTTTGGAGTCTGTTTTGGAGTCTCACAGTGTCATCCAGGATTCTTCTTGGAAACTCACCTAAATCCATATTGTTGCAGCTGCAGGGCTCTCCCTTTAGCTAGATGGTAGGAACCCTCTACCAGGGACAGAAAACCCAATTCAAAGTGGTGCAGACAACCGAAGCAGGAGGAATGATTTATGCAACTAAAAATCTCAGGGCAGCTGGCCTCAGGCAATGCTGCATCTGGGTGCTCAGTGATGTCACCTGGACTCTCCTCTCCCAACCCCTGGCTCTACTTCCTTCCCTCAGTGTGTCACGCTCAGGTGGACTTTCCCTTCAAAAGTGATGAGATGGCACACACAGCCCCAGCCACCCAACAGAAATGGTCCTTCCCTCCCCGCTGCTACCAGCACTTGCCCTGACCCTCGCCACTTGATTTGTCACATGCCCAGACCTTAGCCAATCACTGTGGCCATGGAGGTTGGGCTCTGCTGATTGGTCAGGCTGAAGTCATTGTGGCCACTGTCTCCAGGGGCACTTGGAGCTGCTCCCCTGTTTGGGTGGGAGATGGTGTGATGGCTGAGAGAGCAGGTTCAGGGCCGAGCCTCTGCGTCCTCTGTGCATCACGTCCTGGATGTGCCTGCTTTTGTCTTCCTCCTACACCTGGCTTCCGTGTAACAGAATCCACAGTAGCATTTTTTCCTCTCTGACCACCTCCTCCCCAGGCCCGATTTCACCCATCCCAGAAAGGTGCAGGACTTCTGTCTGAAGCTAGGATTTGGGATCCCCACCCCTCAGCTTCGAGGCCTGCTCCTTCTCCTGGTGCAGTCAGTTACTCAGTCAACAAACATGCACTGAGTGCCCTCTATGTGCCAGGCTGTCATTAGGTGTGATCCAGGGAGGAGCAGGGCTGATGGGATTCCTGTCCTCCAGGAGCTGACACTCTAGAGGGAGTGCACAGACACATCGAAGACCAATTCAGATCAGATGAGTCCAGATGAAGAAAGAGACGGGATGGGATGGAGAGCATCCGGAGGTGTTGAAGGTGGACAGAGAAGGGCGCTGTGAAGAGGCGACATTTGCACAGAGAACAGGAGGAAATGAAGGACTATGTGGCACTTAGGGGAACAGTGTCCCAGGCAGGGGCAGGTCATGCACATCTCCTGAGGTGGGAGCCAGCCTGGGGTTCCCAGAGGAGCAGGCAATAGCTGGATGGTAAACAGTTCGGGCTTTCTGGGCCATGCGGCCTTTGCCACAACTACTCAGCTCTGTCATTATTTAAAAACAGCCCTTGACTGCAAGTAAATGAATGGGCCTGAATGTGCTGCAATAATAATGGACACTGGAGTTACACAGAACTTTCACTTGTGATGAAATGGTGTTCTGTTGACGTTTCCAACCATTTAAAAATGTAATAAAACCTTCTTAGCTCAAGTACTCTGCAAAAGTGGGCAGCAAATCCTATGTAGCCTACAGGCTGTAGTTTGCAGATCTCTGTCCTGGAAGGATCGGAAAGCAGGCTGGTGAGGGAGCTGGGCAGCAGGGAGAAAGGCAGCCAGAGGTGGGTCAGAGAGATCAGCGGGGCTGGGAAGCCATCTCCACCTGTGTGGGATCCAACATCCTTGGGGAAATCACCTGTCTGGAGTTTCAGAGCTGGTGATTATTCTGGGCAGTAGGCATGGCCTGAGGCGGCTTCCAAAGGAAAGGGGCTGTGTCTGAGCACGCATCTGCTGCTTCCACACCCACCCTGCCTCTCCTGTGCAGCCTGCAGGAAGGCCCTTCCCCTCTCTGGGCTTCTGCTGTGTCATCAGCAAAGCGAGGCCCTGGGGTAAATGCGCTCCTGCAGCCCACTGCGCTCTGACATACCGTGGCATGGTCTTAGAATGCATTTCTCCAGCCATGGAGCTGCGCTTCAGCACCACGGACAGAACCACAAGGCACCCATGAAGGGCGTGACCTGAGCTGAGTCCAGGATCACACAGCTGTGCATCTCAGACATTTCCTCTTTGTGGCTGACAAGGTCACTCAGACAGGGGAGGATCTGGGCCCTTCTATGGCTACATGAACCCCAGGCTATAAGTTCCTGTGCAGTTGCCTGCTGCTGCTGCTGCTGCTGCTGAAAATCTCCTTTGGGATATTTGTGCATCCTGGCTCTCCCAGCTCTGACAGTCAAGTTTGGGCCTCTGAACCAGAAGCCACAGGAAGGGGAGGAGAAGAAGTGATGGTTCCATGGAGCCCATCCATCATCCACCTCCCTGTCCCTCCCCTTTCCTCTCTGTCTTTCTCTACCCTCTTTCTCTGTCGTGTGTGAAATTGGCAGCATTTCCCAGGAAGAACACAGACCCCTGATATGTAGATAGAGGAGGGGAGGGACCCCTCTGAGGGATACCCAGAGAGGAGGCCTTTCTTTTTCTTTTTGGGTGAGTCCAGTTTCTCCTCACTTGAGCATTTGGGGACGTGAATGAATTCCCCTGGTTGCCTGCCAGTCATTTGTCAGTCCACTCAGCAGCTCTCTGCCTCATTAATCCATCTTCTCCCTCCCTTACTTAGCTCATGCTTTTTTCCTTTCTATTTTAAGCAAGAAGGGAGGTTTAGTAGGAGAACCCAGGGAACACAAGAACAGACACAGATTGGGCACTCTAGACTCACTGGGAGACGGCCCCACGGCTGGCAAGCTACTGGCACATGGCTGCTGCATTCCTCCTGCCATCCTGGGCCGTACATCTCTCGTCTGCTACCCTGTGAACATTGAGGCTGCCTCCTGTCTTTAAATCCATCAGTGCTTCTTTGTTTCCATTGCTCTAATCCTAAAGTTGTGTCCTTTATTTTTTCATGGAAAACCAAATTGGCTTCCTCATTTTTCTTCCCAAGTCCATTCACTCCAGCCCAGTTTCAATCTGTTGTTCTCCTCACTAGGATCAGAGTGATTGGTAAGGCATGAAAGCGTAGTCAGCGGATTTTCTCTGCTCATAGGAAATGAACGTCAAGCACTTGACCGTGGAGTGAGCGGGATTACTGCATGCCCTCAGTCCCTTCATCGCAGTGCCCTCCCCGTCAGAGGGTCCGGCAGCCCTGCTCCTTGTTGCCTTCAGGCGAGGCAGAGGGTTGGCTGGTGACGAGAGGGGCACAGACGCACACTGTGACACCAGTGCTGGCAGGACACTCCTCCTTTCCTATTGCTGTGACAAAGGCAGAGGTCCAGTAGAGCCTGCTCTGTCAGCCTAAGTCCAGACCCAGGGGAGGGTGGGATGCAGAGCAGAGCCACGGTGGCATGAAGCAGGGGAGATAGCACCCTCAGGCCAACCCTGCACCCCTGAGGTCAGCCCTGCAACATGCGGCTCATCTGTCACTCAGCATCGCTCTCTGTGCTGGGGCGCACATGCACTCTCAGCTCTTGCTTATTGCCCCATCTCTGTCTGGACACCCCTGGCCTTTGGTAGCAACACAAGCTGCTCTCTCCCACATTGATCACTTCTCCATGGGAATCCCTCTCGTTAGGAAGTTCCTTATACCCTCTTGCCCAGTTCACACTCCTCACCCGTGAGATCCCAGCTTATCTGCGAAGTTCTCAGGAAAGGATGGTCTGGCCTGTGTTCAGGGAGTCTCAAATTCACTTTGTTTGTCATCATTTGTCTTTCACTAAATGATGATTTCCATGAAGACAGACACCAGGTATTTAGCTCAGGCTTCTGTGAGTCCCTGCTCCATCGCCACTATGTGCCAGGTGCCCTGCAGAGGGGAGGAGGTGACAGCGTGAATCGGCCATGAGCCCTGCTCTCACAAACTTGTTCCTTGGTGGGGGACTGAGACAAGTAAGCAGCAGAATCTGAACCCCCTGTGTGTTGAGCAGGTCATGAGGATAAGCGTTGCCAGGCAGAGGGAAGGCAAGGAAGACTGCCCGAGGAGGGAGTGTCTAAGCGGGTTGGAAGGAGGAATTGGAATCTTCCAGGTGGGGAGTTTGCTGGGGTGTGGTGGGTTGGAGTGGGTAGTTGTAGAGCAAGAAGACAGGCTTGAAAGAGTTGGAGCTCAGGAGCAGCTGGGAGCAGAGTGAGCCTCCAACACCTTTATTCCTGAGAATCTGAGCAATCTTGTTTTTATGTCTTTGCAAGTGCAAAGTGGCCTGTGGTGTTTGCCTCTGGGAATTTGTGCATGGTGAGGATAATGGCTGGGTTCTCCAGGCCCTGCCATACAATAGGTGTCCATGGCACACTCTAATCTAGTCCACATGGCCCCAGGTGCATTGTAGGTAGATGCTGGGGCTCTGTTTCCAGGATAAGCATCAGGAAATGCCCTTGTTTCCACTCTGCTCATTTGAGACTTGCCTTAAGGTCCTGTCCTTATTTTCTAAGAAACTCACAGTTCTTTCTAGTAACCAAGACTTCTGAGAACAGAGCCCCAGCTGTCATTTAAAATTTTCATAAAACGAATAAAAGGGAAGACAGATGAATCACCGCAAACACCCTATCACTGGATGTAATGTCTCTCGATATGATCTTGTTATCAAAATAATTGGCAGTAGCAGGATGAGGCCTGCAGGTACCACTGTTTAGTGATTAGGAACTGTGGCCCCTCAGGGGTCTTCTGCCTTAGGGAGGGAAGTGTGTCCACCCAGGAGTGTGGTTTCAAGGACCTGATGGAACATGCTGGATCTTCCTAGCCCTTTGGATTCACCAGGCTGTGCCCTACAATGAGTCTCTTTCTGTCTCTTATAGAGAGGAAATTACAGACTCCAAAGGGGAACTTTTTGTTACAAAAATAATCAATAAAGCAATGCAAGTGTCAAAATAGTCTGGCCCACAGGCAAGCCAGGGAGGCAGGCCCAAGGAGGCTCTGCCAAGGGAAGGAGGCAGTGATGCTGGAGAATCACTTAGCCCACGAGGCCCTTGAGTTTCTTGTTGTTAAAATGGCTAGCGAAGTGCTGTCCTCCGCCTCCTTCACTGACTTGGGCAAATGGAATCAGCTGAGGATGCTTGGGAAAGCCATTTATTCCACGGGACCCTTGCTGTCACCCCTGAGGCTACTGTCATTCCCATGCTGGTTGTGAGGCAGACACCGAGGGCTCCCGGAACTGTGGGGGCAGAGCCCCAGAACCTGACTCCTGCCCAGCAGGCCAGTCTCCATCAGAAACCTGAGCTCTGTGCTATGAACATCTGGAGGGGGCAGTCGCTTCCTACCAGAGAGGAAGGTAGCTGGGGCAGGGGCAACAAGGAAGGTTCTTCCCATCTGGGGCCAGGAGGGGAAGGAAGGTGGCTCACAAGCAGAGGGGGCACACAGCAAGGGTAGGACAGGAGGCCTGATTGCAAAGGGAGTGGAAGGAATACAGTCAGTTCTGCCTGCCCAGCAGAAGCGGGGCCTTCCTGGGGGTGACTGGCTGCACAAACTCATGGAGGCACAGTAGGGCCATTTCCTGTGGTACCCCTGAACTAGAGGGTGATGGTGGGCCCTTGCCTGGCCTCTGTGCTAGTCGAGTTATTTCCAAGTACAGTGAAGCTGCCAGGAGCCTGGCAGCATAGGACTACCAGGAGCCTACTCACCCACCTGGTGGGAGTAGGACATCCTGGACAGAGAGTGGGTGGGCAGCAAGGGGCTGGGCCAGCTGCAGGTGACTGGAGGCTGCAGGGGTGGGTGTTACAGTCCACATGGGGCATCAGGGTCTCTGGCCCAAGTAGATTCCAAGGCCAGCCGCTCCTCTCGGGAGGCACCAAGATACCTAGGACCTGCTTGCGAGGCTTCCAATCCCCCAGGTCCAAAGTGGAGACCCTCTCCACTCGGTAAGTAGGTTCAGTTAGTGTGCCTTGTCTCCTCGACCAGCTGGCAGCCTCCAGTGGCAAGCCGAGGACTCCAAAGCTGCTTGTGTATTTGTGAGAGAGTGAGTGCTGTGCCAATCAGCCAGGGCGTGAGGAAGACAAGACTTGCGGGAGGAGTACCAGCCATTTGTGATGCATCCCCAGTATGATCCCCCCTCGTTTTGCATATGGAGAAACTGAGGCTCACAGGGAGGAGTGCCCTCATCTGGGATCAGGTCTCTGTCTCTGTCTCTGGCCACTGCACAGCCCTCTGGCTTCCAATTGTGACACATGGTTAGAACAGCCGCAAGTGACAGAATTCACACATACTGGGTCTGTCTAGTGGTCAGACACCGTGGTCCTCCTCTTTTTTTCTTTGCAGATATCTTCAAATATTTAATGTGTTCTGCATATTATATGTGTGCATGTTATTATTATTATTTAGAGATAGGTCTCTCCATGTTGCCAGGCTGGAGTGCAGTGGCTATTTGCAGGTATGATCATAGCTCACTGCAGGTTTGAACTCCTGGGCTCAAGCCATCCTCCCAACTCAGCCTCCTGAGTAGCTGGGACCACAGGCACAGGCCACTATGCCCCTTCTTTGTGCATTTCAAAGGATAATAAAATAATGATTATCTGTGAGCCTACCATCTAACTCCAGAAGGGGAACATTCCCAGTGATTTGCACCTGTGTATTTGTGACTTCTCCTACCTGAGATCACCATAACCCGGAATCTTGTGTTTCTCATTCTGTTGCTCACAGGTTACTGCGGATGTTGAGATGATATAGTGTTTCATTTGTTGATGAGTTTTATGGAAATGGTGTACCGTATGCAGCCTTCTAAGATTGGCATTTTCCACCTAACATTGTATTGTTTCTAGTAACCAAGAAACAATGCTGTCGTGTGCAGCCATAGTTTATTTTCGCTGATGTGAAAATAAATTGTGTCAATATTCTACAGTTTATTTTTGCATTCTCCTGTCAGGGTGTGTTTGGGTCATTCCATTTATTTTCTATTATTAACAATGCTGCTGTGAGATTTTCTCATATCTGCTTTGTGTGTTGGCTAAGAGTGGACCCGCAGGATTATAGGTATGTGAATGGTCAACCTAACAAGAAAATGACAAAATGATTTTCTTTTGAGATAGGGTCTTACTCTGTTGCCCAGGCTGGAGTGCAGTGGCAGGATCATGGCTCACTGCAACCTCCAACTCCTGGGCTAAAGCGATCCTCCAGCCTCAGCCTCCCGAACACAGGGACCACAGGTGTGTGCCACTATGCCCAACTGATTTTTCATTTTATTTAGAGACGGGTCTCACTATGTTGCCCAGGCTGGTCTTGAACTCCTGGTGCCAAGCGTTCCTCCTACTTTGACCTCCCAGAGTGCTGGGATTACAGGCATGAGCCACTGCACCCAGCCCCAAAATGATTTTTGAAGTGGTCCTTCCAGCTTACAGTCTCATTGCCAGTACTTCCGTATTCCACCCGATCTACATGCACTCAAACCCTGGGTCCTGTGAGATGTCTCATTTTTGTCCGTCTGGTGGGATCACCCACATCTCTTTAAGATCCTGCTTGGCATTTCTCTGCTGCCTCGGGAGGTGGCGCATCCTTGCCTAGGTCATTTGCTGTCCCTGTTTCCTCCTCTAGAAAATGCCCGATCGGCCTTCGTAATCTGCTTCTCCTTTTCTGTGGACACATGCGAGCTCTGTCTCTATCCTGGATCCGCCTCTTTTGTAGGTCTCGCATATTCCGGGTGTCTCCTTGCTGATTGTGGTTTGCCTTTTACATTCTTCCTTGTGTCTGGCCAATAGGAATGCTCAGTTTCACTGTAGACAGATCTACCAATTGTTTAATGCTTGGCAAACTTTTCGTTTCTCGTTTAAGGGATCATTCCCAGCCCCAATTTGGAAAGATACTTCCCTGTATTTTCTTCCAGAGGTGTTAAGGTTTTCCCGTTCACATGTAGGTCCTCAGTGTCTGGAATCAGCTGGGGTGTGGTGTGAGTTGGGTGACCTTCATTTCCCACACAGACACGCAGTTGTCCTTGCTTCAGTCTCAGCCGGAGAAGCCTTTGTGAAATCCTCAGTCCCAAGTCCCTCACGTTGTTGGCTTGAAAGCGCCCTCAGCCAAGCTTCTGTTCTGTGTCTTCTCCCTCCTCGGCTTTTTCCATGGCACTCACTGGTGTGTGTGTCCTGCAGGCGGCCCTGTGGGGCATTCCATGGCCAGGACATGCAAGCCTGGAGGAGGGCTGGGTCTGCACCGCCCAGCAGAGGGGCCTTAGTGTCCCACAAAGTAGAGTCCCGCACAAGGGTCTAGGGGCAGGGAGTCCTGGGGCAGGGCCTGTGCTTCTCCTCTCATGTCCACGGCGCTAGGCACGGGATCTGCGCATAGGAGGACCAGTGGGGACCTGGTTCTTGGGGCTGGCAGCAGAGGAATCGGGCCCCCGACAGCCTTCCCATCCCCCTCCAGTGGCTCTGCTGGCCGACGCAGAGGCCCTGTAGCCTGTTCCTCCTAAAGGCCTGCGGAGCATGTCCCGTGGCTGCTCTCATTCCCTGGCTTGTCTCCTCAGTGTCCTGTGCACGGTGAGGCATCTGTGTCGAAGAGACCCCCTTCTCTCCACCCACTCCGGCTCCTTGCCTGGGAGCCCACTGGAGAGCTCTGGGGCTGCGTCCCGACTCCCTCAAGCCTGGAACAGGGAGAGCCCTGTCTTCACCAGAAAAGGTCTATCCCTGTCCCAGGGGCACCAGAGCTGTGGCCTCTGATCGCAGCCCAACCCATGCCACCTCCTGGGCCCTGGCCTTACCCCTGACCCCAGGCCTTTGCCCAGAGGAGAGGTGGCCACCCCTCCCGTGTACCAGTAGCAGGTACTGGTGCCAACCCTCTGGCATCTCTCCTAGTCCAGCCCCATCTAGCTCCCAGGCTCCACTCCTGAGCCCCACCCACAGGGCCAGTGTGGCTTGAGGTCCCAGGACAATCCCTTCAGACCATGACTGTAGCTCAGTCCCTTACCCTGTGACAATAATGGCCATGACAAGGACAACCTCCTTGAACTGAGCTTATGAGGCCCCAGGCACAGGTTTCAGCACCCCAAGGAGTCTGCACAGGCCTATAAGGCAGCCTGCATTCACATGCCCATCCTGCAGATGAGGAAACTGAGGCTCAGAGTGGGGAAGTCATCTGCTCAGGCTCCCTCAGTAAACTCCTGCATGCGCTGGGCAGACCCCATGCTGCTTACCATGACACGACGCAGTTCCTTCTGACTCTGGCCAGGCCCGAGCTCTGCCTCCTGGGGAATAGTCAGATTCTGCAGTCCTCATGGGGTGACCCCCTTGCGAAGTGTAGGAGAGCTGTGTCCCGAGCCCTGGATTCATGGCAGTTCCGGGCCTTCCTCAATCTCTCTGGGCCCCAGAGGACATCCTCCCAGGTTCTGAGGCTGGGCTGGGCCAGCTGTGGGGACTCCTGACTGCTGCAGGGAGGTCCCAGCTCCCAGTTAAAGAATTTTCTCTCTTGCAAGCTCTAGCAGCCCTGAGAACACCCTGATGCTGGGTTGGGGCCCTCAGATGTCTTCAGACTGCAGGGCTCCTGGGTAGACCCTGCTTCCTGGAAACTCCTGCCTTTCATGGAACATACCTCTGGGGCCACCCAAGTCAAGGTATTGTTGACAAAAGTCATTGCCCGCATGGGCTAGAAAGCAGTTATGCCAAAGGCCATAGATCTGGGCTTGCGCTGTGGATGCCAAGACATCAGCTTCTGAAAGTGGCTAAAGCATGTCATTGCCAATGGTGTTGCTGGCAGTTATGGGGCAAAGACAATGGTGGGCTGCTCCAGGACGCCCGGGCTCCCAGTCAGCTGGCTCTGTGCCACAGAGGACCCAAGACTGGCCCTCGTCCTTACCACTCCATGCTCCTTTCACAGTCCTCTCTGGCTCCCGCTATATGGGACCAACAGTGAGCAGAGACTCTTAGGGTAGGAGAAGTTATTCACTTCTCCTGGAGGTCAAAGGTGGCTAAGAACATGGCCTGTGGGATGCCTCGTCCTGCAGCCCCTGCACATCTGGCCCCCAGCTCCAGCCCCGATGAGGGGCAACTGGCCAGGACCCTAGAGGCTGTGCCATCAACACCCTCCATCCCACGTCTCTCTAATGCTATTTGGTACCCTGGAGAGAGATGAACTCCCTCAGCAAATGGAGATGTGGTCTTGATACCTTTTTTCTTTCCACTGACCCATTTTCATATTTGAAAACACAGCCTTCTAATCACACCCAAAACATTTGTTGGAGATTGCTGTAAGAAAGGCTGGCCTCCTTAGATTGACAGTCATCATGGGCCCACGGTGGTGAGGGCCAGGTGCCTTCCCCCAGCAAATGTCTACCAACTCCACTGCATGCAGGCCCCGGCGGTGGGGAAGACAGCACCTTGTCCTATGGAGGTCTTGGGTCATGGTCGCCCTGTTCTCGCAGAGGTCTCATGGATCATCTCCTCCACATTCTGTTGGCCAGAGCAAGTCATGGAGCCAGCACAGATGCAAGGTGTGGGAACGAGTCCTCACCTTTTGATGAAAAGAGCTTCCAAGTCACATTTCAAAGGGCATGGGTTCAGTGAGGTGGAAAAACAGGGCTGTTTATGGATAAAGCACTGTGACCCTTGTTCTCAAGGGAGATGGGACATCCAGGCAGCAAAGGGAGGAGCAAGACAGGGCCCATGCCATGGCCGTCAGCTGAAGCTGTGTCTCTGCTGCCTGGAGAAAACTGGACCCCGACACTCCAGGCCCAGGCAGAAGGTGCTCAGCCCATTTGTTCTTTTGTCACTCAGTGCCACTCTGTGATCTTGACACCCAGGTGATAGAGGTCAGTGCATATTGAATTGTCCTTCTCTGGGATACTCATTGCTCCAAACTGCAGAGGTTGTGTGAAATGTAGAACATCCTCCAGCATTACCTCTTCCAAGAAGCCCTCCAGCTGTGTGATCATCATTGGTGCCTGGGTGTCAGTCTCTTTAGTGGGAAAGGCTGGGCTTTGAGGACTAGGCTGTGTCACTGCCGGTGGGAGGAGCATTGTGGTAGAGGCCAGTGAGGTGTGGCTACTGGGTTCGGAGGGACACCATGGCACTAATGACAGGCTGGGCATAATCATGATCATGGGTTCACTGCACACTGAGGGCTGCCTTTGTGCCCGGCTGCACCCTGACCCCATTACCGGCACCAGGTCGTGCTAATCTCACGGGATCCTCTGAGGTCATCATGGCTCTAGGAGCTCCTGGGACTGGTGTGAGTCATCATGCATAACTAGAAGTGGCAGTGTCACATACAAACCTGGGCTATCCACCCAGCCCCAGAGCGACATGTTCCTTGAAGTATCTACTGGAAAGTTGGGCAGTAGCCTAAACATTGGGTGAAGCCCCAGAAGGACTTCTCCAGTCTTGATGGCAGGGCTCTGGTCATCACCCGAGCCTTCTGGACATTGCTGGGGAATGTGTGCTTCCCGGAGGTGGAGGCTTTCATTCATGGTCAGCTCCATTCTTGGTCAGAACCGTTGGTGGCTGGCAGCAGGAAGGCGTGCTTCTCACCCGGTGTACTGTCTTCAGCCATCTGAGTGTTCAGCAAGTGCTCATGTGGCTTTTCTAGGACTAACAGAACTAGCTGACATGCAGGGAGGCAGTCTCCTCTCCCAGCCCTTCACACACCTTGGGGAACAATGATAGACTCACTCTGAGTGATCCTTCCCGCTGTCGGCCGCCATCACCACCTTCCCTGGGACGTGAGTTCTTGGTACTCTTGATCCAGTAGAGAAGCCCATGAGGTCACCCGGAGAGGGGTTTCCCACTGACAACTATGGAGCCTGAGACTTTCATGCCTCTTCCCCTCCAGCCAGGTCCCTGGGGCCCCATCTTCTTTGTCCCAATCCATAGTCACGTCTCCCACTGTCTGATGGGGTCACGTGGCCCCGACAGGTGTTTCCCCTCAAAGTCAAGGGCGGCCACAATAGTTGCCTTCCAGACAGTCAGAAGTGGGGCCAGAAGTGGCAGCTCTGGGCATGGGTGCTGGATAGGAAAGTGACTGCTTTCTGCAGAGGAGAGTGCAGAGTGTTACTTGCCCCAGGTTCAAGGGCTGGATTGGTCTGGAGAGTCAGTCAGGGACTGCCATCCATAAGGAAGAGAGGACTGTCCGCCATTAAGAGCCATACTTTTAAGAGCAGTGCTTTTCCATTGTTGGAGTCTCTGCTGCATGAGTTCTGACTTACCCAAAGTAAATATTACTAGCACTTGAAAAAGCAAGCCCGCGGGAGTCGGTGACTGTCAACGTGGAGCAGTCTCTACCCAGCCACGGTGCAGGAGCAACACCTCCACCATCTTCCCAGGCACACGAGAGACAGCACAAGGGCAGGATGGAGGACGTCTTCACTGAGTCTTCAGGATGGGCCTCTGCTGGGACCCATGGTGAGCTAAGCCAGCAGGCTAAGCCTGCTGCCTGCTCCGTGCCCCAACCCTCCCTGCCAGCTGGGCCATCAGTGTTGCCCGTCGGGCTGGGCCAAGCAGCATCCCCTTGGGGAGAGAGTTTAAAGCATTTGCAGTTTATAGTTGTCTGTTGTATTTAGAAACCTGAGCATCCCAGAGTCTTAAATTACCCTGAACTAGTTTGCTAACCCCCGTGTGACTTGGTGCAACCGCTCTTCAAAGGCGGCCAATTACATAACTGGCTGTGTGCAGCAGTGCCCCTTCAGCAAGGTCAGGGCAGAGTCGGGCCTGGCAAGGGCGCCTGCCACCCTGGACCTCAGGACCAGTACAGGGAGATGCTGCAGGTTTGTTCAGTTTCTGGTCTGCCTCGCTGACATTTCCATGGAAACTCACCCCCAGCAAGCAGCAAGGGTTTATGAATTATCCAGGCTGGATTCTCATTCCCAGAGCATGGTGATGGAATCTGTGCCATTTAAAAAGGGCAGAGAGTGTGATCTGGTCCAGCCACTTCTGTAATATCCCTGCTAAGAGAACTAAGAGATCATCCAGCACCTGCTTGCACCCTTCCAGGGATGGGGAGCTCATCACTGCTGGAGACATTCTACACCAACACGAGTTAGGGTCCTCCTGTTTCCACTTCTGTCTTCTGGGACACAGTGTCAATCCAGGAATCGAGACAGCCTGGACAGAGTGAGGGGCAGTGATGGGAATGACTCCTCTAGCCTTTCTCCACTGCTCCTGCCCCTCTGGGGCCAACTGGTTAGACATATAGTGTTACCTCTGTGCTTCAGGTTCATCCAGGCTATGTCGATGTTGATGTCAAATTTTAATACGAAACAATCACAAGAGAAACATGTTTGATTTTCTTATCTTTAAACACAGCTTCAACCCCCTCCCTACTTCCTGTACTCAGCAGAGAGGTGATCTGTGCATTCGGGGGTTGTGGTGGGAGAGATACAAGTGCATAGGAAGTCTCCGCTTGTAACATGGGATCAAGCTCAGGATCCCCTGTGTTTCCTAAAGTTTCCTGGAGAAACAAAATCCATTCGGTATTCAAAATCAGGCTTCGAACAGAATGTGGCACCTGAAATATCCAAACATGGACAAGATGCATGGAACAAGTTTTCAAGACCCTGGACATCAGACAATGCATCCCTGAGAGTAGGAAATGAACAAGGCGATCTGGACGATTTGCCCAGCATCTGCCTTAGGGGAGTGTCCAGGTCACGGCTCAGAGAGGAGGAAGCCAGGCAGGGCCCAGGGAACTCTGAGTTGAGGAGCTGCCGCTCGAAGTCTGGGAACACAAGGCAGCTGGAGTTGCCTTGAAACAAGACCAGGAGAGGACACACTGCACAGCGCTCAGGGACTCTGCACACCGCCCCTGAGGATTTGGCCGACTACTGCCCAGCTCGTGAGTGTCAGAAAACTGCTAGAGGCTGGGGATCTTTTGGGCTGACTATCCAAAAGAAATCAGAGATAACTGAGTGCCTGGCCCTCAAAAGCAGAGGGAAAAGTGCTTATTCTCACCAACCAGACTGGAAAACCTCACGACTCATAAGATGTTGGTTAAAGTATTCTGAAAGTCTTGCCCTAGTAGTGGAAATGATTAGCTCTAAACTGAACACTGCTTGGGTCCCAACTAACAAGTTTAAAAACAAGCCCCTAAGGATCAGATAGTTTCCATGCAACTTCACTGCATCTCACGACAGAGCTCAAAAAGATTTAGAGGAATACAAAAATATCTAGCAAGGTAGAATGTACAGTGCCTGGCATCCAGTGAACAGTTTTCAGAAATGAAAAGAAGCAAGAAATTATTACCCACATACAGAGAAAAATCAATCCATCAAAACTGACTCAAAACAGACACTGATGCTAGAATTAGCAGAAAAGGCCACTAATATAGCAATTATAACTATATTCCATACACAAATCAAAATTCTAGAGATTAAAACTACAATGAGACCATTACAGATATTCAAACAATCTAAAAGAAGACAGAAAAAGAGCAAAAATGGAACAAAAAAACAATGAGGCAGAAATAATAGAAATAGGTTTAAACCTTGGCTGGGTGCAGTGGCTCACACCTATAATCCTAGCACTTTGGGGGATGATGCGGGTGGATCACCTGAGGTCAGGAGTTTGAGACCAGCCTGGCCAACATGGCGAAACCGTGTCTGCACTAAAAATGCAGAAGTTAGCCAGGTGTGGTGGCACACACCTGTGATCCCAGCTACTTTCGAGACTGAGGCACAAGAATCACGTGAACCTAGGAGTTGCAGGTTGCAGTGAGCTGAGATCGCACCACTGCATTCCAACCTGGACGACAGAGTGAGGCTCAGTCTCAAAAAAGAAAAAGAAAAGGAAAAGAAAATACATAGACTTAAACCTAAGCATTTCAATAACCACATTAAATACAAATTGTCTACCCCTATTAAAAGGCAGTGACTTTTAGGTTAGATTTTTTTTTAAAGTAGGAACCACTTTGTAAATATAAAGTACAAGTAGGTAAAAAAATGGAAAAATATGCCATACTAACACTAATGAAAAGAAAATTGGAATGGCTGTATTAATAGTAGATTTCAGATATATTTGGAATATTCAGAATGTTACTAGGGATAAAGAAGGTCACTCCATAATTAAGGGGTCAGTTTATAAAAATAAAAATTGCAATCCTAAAGTTAGAACATGCTCAAAATATATGAAGGGAAAATTGATAGAACAGCAAGGAGAAATAAACAAATACAAAATTATGGTTTGAGATTTCACCTTCCTTCCCTTCCCTCCCTTCCCTTCTCTTCCCTTCTCTTCCCTTCCTTCCCTTTCTTCCCCCCTTTCTTTTTTTTCTCTCTCTTTCTTTCTTCCCCTTCTTCCTTCCTTTATTGCTTCTTTTTCTTTTTCTTTGACACATGGTCTCATTCTGTCATCCAAGCTGGAAGCAATTCTCAGTCTCAAGCAATCCTCCCACCTCAGCCTCCAGCATAGCTGGAACTACAGGCATGTGCCACCATGACTGCCTAATTTCTGTGTGTGTGTATGTCTATATCTATATCTATATGTGTGTGTGTGTGTGTGTGTGTGTGTGTGTGTGTATATATATATTTTTTTTTTTTTTCTTGAGACAGAGTCTCTCTCTGTCGCCCAGGCTGGAGTGCAGTGGCCGGATCTCGGCTCACTGCAAGCTCCGCCTCCCGGGTTCACGCCATTCTCCTGCCTCAGCCTCCCGAGTAGCTGGGACTATAGGCGCCCGCCACCTCGCCCGGCTAGTTGTTTTTTTTTTTTCTTTGTATTTTTGTAGTAGAGACGGGGTTTCACTGTGTTAGCCAGGATGGTCTTGATCTCCTGACCTCGTGATCTGCCCGTCTCAGCCTCCCAAAGTGCTGGGATTAGAGGCTTGAGCCACCGCGCCTGGCCTATATATTTTTTTTTAGAGATAGGTTTCACCAGGTTTCCCAGGGTGATTTCAAACTCCTGGGCTGAAGTAATCCACCTGCCTCAGCCTCCCAAAGTGTTGGGATTACAGGCGTGAGCCACTGCACCCAGCCAGTGCCCCTCTTTCAGTACATGACAGGACAAGCAGCCTTGATGTATGGATAGGATATAGAAGACTTTAACAACACTGTCAACCAACTTAACCTGATTAACACTCTACCTAACAACAGCAACATACATTATTCTCCAGTGCACCTGAAACATTTACCAAGATATGCCAAATTCTATATGATAAAACAAATCTCAATATATTTAAAAATGATTCAAGTCATACAAAGTATGTGCACTGACCACAATGGAATTAAAAGAGAAATATTTGGGAAATAAACAATACATTTCTTTTTTTTTTTTTTTTTTTTTGACAGAGTGTCATTCTGTCGCCCAGGCTGGAGTGCAGTGGTGCAATCTCGGGTGACTGCAACTTCTGCTACCTGGGCTCAAGTGATTCTCCTACCTTAGCCTTCCGAGTAGCTGAGTAGCTGGGACTATAGGTGCGCACCACCATGCCAGGCTAATTTTTGTATTTTTAGTAGAGGCGGGATTTCACCATGCTTTCCAGGCTGGTCTCGAACTCCTGACCTTGTAATCTGCCCACCTCCGCCTCCCAAAGTGCTGTGATTACAGGCGTGAGCCACCACGCCCGGCCAAACAATACATTTCTAAATAACTCCTTTGGTCCAAGAAGAAATCAAAAGAAAGTCTTTTGAACTGAATTATAAAAAAGCAGTATATAAAAATTCATAAGATGTGGCCAGGCGTAGTGGCTCACGCCTGTAATCCCAGCACTTTGGAAGGCCGAGACGGGTGGATCACAAGTCAGGAGATTGAGACCATCCAGGCTAACACGGTGAAACCCCGTCTCTACTAAAAACACAAAAAGCTAGCCAGGCGTGGTGGTGGGCGCCTGTAATCCCAGCTACTTGGGAGGCTGAGGCAGGAGAATGGCATGAATCCGTGAGGCGTAGGTTGCAGTGAACAGAGATGGCACCACCGCACTCCAGCCTGGGTGACAGAGTGAGACTCTGTCTCAAAAAAAAGAAAAAATTCATAAGATGTTATTAAAACAGTACATGGGAGAAAACAGAGCACTAAGTGCTAATATTAGAAAAGAAAAAAGATCTCAGATCAATGGACCTAGACTTGACCTTAAAAATTGTTTTGTTTTGTTTTTAAGAACAAATTAAACCCAAAGGATGAAGAAAAATATCAGTGTGGAAATGAATGAAATGAAAAACAGAAAAACCATACTGATGATCAATGAAACTAAACCTGATTCTTTGAGAAAACCAATAAAAGTAATAACTTTTTGGTCAGACCGATCCAGAAGAAAACAAGAAAAGACACAAATTACCAATACCAGGAATGAGAACAGTGACACTGCTACAGATTCTGCAGGTAATTGAGGTATAATAATGGAGTATTATGAACAACTTTATGCCAATAAACAACAACAACAACAAAAACTTAGAGGAAATGTATAAACTCCTTGAAAGACACAAACTAAAAAGCTCCCTCAATAGTAAATAGATAACCTAAATAGCTTTATGTCAATCAAAGAAATTGAAATTGTAGTTAAAATTCTTACAATGAAAACTCCAGGCTTCAGTGGTTTTACTGGTGCACTCCATCAAACATTTAAAGAATAAATAATACCAATTCTACACAAACTTCCAGAAAATTGAAAAGGAGAGAATATTTCCCAACACATTCTATGATGTCTGCTTTATCCTGATACCAAAATTGGACAAAGCTAGAACAAGAAAATGAAACTGCAGACTTGAATTCCTCATCAACATAGATGTAACATTTCTTTCTTTTTTCTTTTTTCTTTTTGAGACGGAGTCTCGCTCTGTCACCCAGGCTGGAGTGCAGTGGTGCGATCTCAGCTCACTGCAACCTCCACCTCCCAGGTTCAAGCGATTCTCCTGCCTCAGCCTCCCAAGTAGCTGGGATTACAGGCGCCTGCCACCATGCCCGGCTCTGTTTTGTTTTTTGTTTGTTTGTTTGTTTTTGTTTTTGTATTTTTAGTAGAGATGAGGTTTCACCATGTTAGCCAGGATGGTCCCGATCTTCTGACCTTGTGATCCGCCTACCTCAGCCTCCCAAAGTGCTGGGATTACAGGCGAGGGCCACCACGCCCAGCTAGATTGTAACATTTCTAAGCAAAATATTTGCAGATCTAATCCATCAATGTATAAAAAAAATTACACTGCAACTAAGTGGGATTTATTCCAGACATGCAAGGCTAGTTCAGTATTCGAAATTAATGTAACCCACTGTCTCAACAGGCTAAAGGAGACACCATATGGTTGATTATACCTATGACACAGGAAAATTTAATGCCCATGCATGATTAAGAAAACTCTCAGGAAAAAAATGGGAATAAAGGGGAACTTCCTCAACTTTATAAAGGACATCTACAGAAAACTTACTGATAGCATTAGCATTAAAGATGACAGACTGAACACTTTCTCCCAAAGATTGGGAACAAGGCAAGAATGTCTCTCTACTATGATTCAACATATCACTGGAACTTCTAGATAGAGCAGTAAGTCAAGAAAGGCAACAAAAGTCATATGGATTGGAAAGAAAGAAATAAAACTGTCCCTATTTTCAGATAACACAATTATCTACATTGAAAATCCCAAGGATTCTATAAATAATGATTACCAGAAAAAAATGAATGAGTTCAGCAAAATAGTAGGATTTGTGATCAACACACACACAAAAAATCAGTTGCACCTCTGTATAACAATAGCAACAATTTGGAAATCAAAATTAAAAACACATACCATTTATAACTGTTTCAAAGAAAATTAGATTCTTCAGCATAAATCTGACAAAACATGTACAGAATCTGTATTCTGAAAACATGGGATTTGTATATGTAAAAATGCAGATGAAAGGAAGCAAAGACGATATAATTAAATGGAGAGACATACCATGTTCATGGATTGGAAAACTCAATATGGTGAAGATGTCATTTCTCTCCAAATTGATCTTTAGGCTTAATGCAGTTCCTATCAGAATCCAAGCAAGGAGTTTTGTCTTTGATTTTGTATCTGTAGACATACATAAGCTTATTACGAGACGTATCTGGAAAGGCAAAGGACCTAGAATAGCTTAAAACAATTTAAAAAAAGAAAAATAAAGTAGGAGGACTCACTGTACCTGATGTTAAGACGTAATATATAGCTACAGTAATCAAGACAGTATGATATTGGCAGAGGGACAGATACATGGATGAATGGAATAGAATAGAGAACTCTGTTTTTGTTGTTGTTTTGTTGTTTTGTTTTTCTTGAGACAGAGTTTCATTTTTGTTGCTCAGGCTGAAGTGCAATGGCGCCATCGTGGCTCACTGCAACCCCTGCCCCCAGGGTTCAAGTGATTCTCTTGCTTCAGCTCCCCAAGTAGCTGGGATTATAGGCGCCTGCCACCACGCCTGGCTAATTTTTTGTATTTTTAGTAGAGATGGGGTTTCACCATGTTGTCCAGGCTAGTCTTGAACTCCAGACCTCAGGTGATCCACCTGCCTCAGCCTCCCAAAGTGCTGGGATTACAGGCTTGAGCCACCATGCCCGGCCGAGAACTCTGAAATAGACTCACGCATATATGCTAAAGTGACTTTTAACAAAGATGCAAAAGTAGTTCAATGGAGGAAAAAAAGCCCTTCAAACAATGATTCTGAAGCAATTTAGATAACCATAGGCCAAAAAAGTGAACCTCATACCTCATAAAAAATTTAACTCAAAATGGATCATGGACTTAAAACTATAAAACTTTTAGGAAAAAATAGAAAATCTTTAGGACCTAGGGCTTGGCAAAGAGATATTAGACTTAATACCAAGAGCATGATCTATGAAAGCAAAATATTAGACTTCACAAAAATTGAAAACTTTTGCTCTGCAAAATACTGTTAGGGGGATGATACTTAGCATCATTGCATATTAAAGAAATGCAAATTAAAACCAAGATGGCATACTACTACATGCTGATTAGGATGGCTAAAATTAAAATGACTGACCATAAATTTCTTGTGAAAATGTGGAGAAATGGAGACTTTCATCATCTGCTGGTGGGAATGTGAAATGGTATAAACACCTTGGAAAACAGTTGAACAGTTTCTTAAACACATACCTACTATGTGATTGAGGCTTTGCACTCCTAGGTGTTTACCTGAGACAGATGAAAGCCTATGTCCACACAGAAAACTTGCACACAAACATACTTGGCAGTATAATTAAAGATAGCCAACAGGTGAAAGTAACCAGATACCCCCTCAGTGGGCTAAAGGATAAACGAGGGGTAGGATATCCGTACAGTAGAATGCTACTTGGCAATAGAAAGAAATGAACTTTGATATGCGCAGCAACTTTGATGGATCGAAAGTAATCCTAACCGAGTGAAAGAAGCCAGATTGTGAATGCACACCGTATGATCCCGTTTATGTACAAGTCTAGAAATGCAAACCCACCCTTACAGAAGCAAGAGGGAAGGATTGCAATGAGGCGTGAGAGAATGTTTGAGGGCAGTGGAGATGTTCCATCATGAGTGTGTTTCACATGTGCAAATATATGCTAAAGCTTATTAAATTGTACACTTTTAATATGTCCAGAGTATTGTATGTCAATTTTACCTTGATAAAACTTTAAAAAAACAACAACAAAACCGGCTTCAGGACACAAATGAAAGTTTGCCTTTAATATTGAGAATACCAAATCTCATTTTTAAAAAAACCTTTAAGACGCCTGCAGTGCAGGAGGCATCTTTTTCCTTTGGTAGGCCCAGTGAGAAAAGAATCATCACCCTTCCCAGGGGGCCAGGTCCCTTTTAGCAGGACTGCACTGGGAGGGGAACACTGGGCAGCACGTGGCCCTCAGCTGGCTTCGGGTCCTCCTTGTCCCATTGTTTTCCCTGGCCAGGGCATAGGGTGGCAGAGGTGTCCGGAGTCTACATTCCTTCCGTAACAAGTGACAGCATGAGTAAGGCCTTTATCCCCTACCAGCGGAATGCCACTATGGTAGATGATGCTGTTATCTCATTGTGCAGATGAGGAAATGAAACTAAGGCCCTGTTCAGGGACAAGGGCACAACTTCTAAGAGATTTGTGTGGGATTCACCCTGGGCTGTGCAGCTCCAGAGTTCTTGCTTTGGAGCATCACACTGCACCGCCAGCTGTGGCAGACTGGTTCCCACACCTTCAGCACTGCCCAGGCCCCGTCCTGCCACCACCGCCTGCTCCAGGACAGACTGTGAAGGAGTGAATGTCTAGTGGGTAGATGCCTGTGGTTTAAACAACACGGTAGAGAAAGTGACCTGGGAGCAATGACAGAGAGCAGCCGGAGGGCCTCACCTGGTGGAGGTGGGGGCGGGAGGTCAGGGAAGGTTTCTTTGTGAAGGTGATGATTAAAAGGACACCTGAGAGTACGTAGATAGCCACAAAAACAGCTGAGAAGGCACATTCCAGGCAAAAGGACTAGCAGGAGCAAAGGCCCCTAGCTGGGGGTTTGCTTGGCATGTTTAAGGATGTGGAAAGCAGACGATGTTATAAGGATTTGGGCAAGGGTGAGGGGGCGGCAGAAACCACGCTGTAGAGTTACCCAGGGGCAGTGGGGAGCTGCACACTGCTGCAGGCAGGGGGGTGGCACCATCTGAATTTTGTGATAAAAGTGGTAAAAGATCCCTCCGGCTGCTGTGTGGACTGGAGAAGGAGGAAGGAGATCCCTTAGGAGGCCTCCCTGGTGCCCTGGCCAGACATGACGGTGGCCAGGCCAGGATGGCGGCACAGAGGTGGTGAAGGTGGGTGGATATGAATCGGGGACCTGCCCTCTTAATAATGCTGAACAGCTGCTGGCAGTTGCTGTGTGAGGCTGAAGGCAGCCACTGGGAGGAGGGCATGGCCCATGACTGAGCCAGGACAGTCTGGGGGAATCCAGGAGCTCCCATGGGAGGTTTGCCCAAGAGCGTCTCTGGTCTTGGGTCTGATGGGCGGGGCCCCCGCCCCTGAGACCTTGGCCAAGTACACCACAAATGACAGTCCCACCAGTGCCCTTTCTTGAGCTCTTAACGTGAGCCAGCCTTGCCTAGCCACCACAGCATGGATGTCTCTTCAATTTGCACATTGCAATCCAGTGTGTGTGGAAGGGGGTGGTGCCGTTAACATCCCCACTTCACGGATGAACAGCTACTCTCGGCCTCTGTTTTCTGTTATCAAAAGAAGTGCTCTGAGCTCGATAGTCACTCATAGAGATCCATGGACCACCTTGCAGAGCAGAGCGTCAGCAATCACTGGATGTGCCCTTCCTTAGAGATGAAGAAAATGAGGCTGGGGAGTAGAGAGTGACTTCCCTTGGTTAACATTCTGGATTCCTTGAATTCTCTACTTTGGAGACACAAGCAATGTTGGTGAGCTCGGTGGGGGCCTTGGTGAGCCCTAGGAAGCTGGGTCCCCCTAGCCGTTACCACTTCCTAAAGCAGCCAGGGTGCAGGTGAAGGTGACTTGGGCCCTGATGCTCTGCAGTCACTGCCACTCCCCCAGCCCCTGCAAGCTGTCTGCCCTCATAGCCAGTTGCAAACGAACCCGTATACCCTGATGGAAGTCTTTTCTGTGGAATGAAGCAGTTGCTAGCTCAGGGTGCAGGCCCACACCATGCCTGACAGTTATGACAGCAGAAGGTCAGGTTGAGTTGGCAGCGTCCCTTGGCTGGTGTTGTTCTCAAAGCTGTCATACCCAATGCAGGAACAGGTGTGGTTGTGTTCCAATAAAACTTTATTTACAAAAGCAAGCCACAGGCCAGATTTGGCTCGAGGGCCATGGTTTGCAGACCTCTGTTCCACATATGCTAAATCCTGTCATAACCTAGAGTCTGTAATCAGTCTGACCAGGCTCAGCTGAGCAGTGACAGGAGGCTGCAGGTTAACGCGGGCTCTGGGTTGGGAGGGAGAACAGCCAGGCTTCCATCCTTGCTTTCCCACCTTGCAGTGTGTTCCTGAGCAACCTGCTTCACCTCTCTGGGCCTCACTTTCCACAAGAAGGCTCAGTCAGGGGTGCAAACTCAGGGGTCTGCGGAGAATGCTTGGCCTTGTACCTGACAAAGGCTGGCTGGTGGCACTGGGATACCTAAAGTTTCAGCCAATTATTTCCAGAGGCAATGCTGGCCAAATTTTCCAAAATGGCAGAATTCACAAGGCCACATTTGGACTTGGAGACCAAAGGAGGCCCTCCACATCCACATCTAAGAGCCTCCCAGTTGTATGCCCACTGGCCCAGGCCAGCCTCCCTTTAGTCACAGTCGACCATCCCCATGGAAACTGGGAAGACCTGACTGCCAGCACCGGCCTTCATTGGAGCTGTTAATGTCCTTTTATTAGAAGATGTCAGAGACAGCTTTCCCACAGACACCATTTATAGGTTTGAAATAAATTGTGAAGGGGCACAAATATTAGAAATGAATTCCCTCCCCTCGACTGGACACCTGTGTTCATTACTGCCTGGTAATAACCTTCGAAGGCCTTCCGTGTTGAGCCAAGTATCTCAAAACCAATCGGTGCAAAGACTTCTTGGCTGGATTTTATCTTAATCATTTGCTCAGCGGGTATATTATTTGACATGTAATTGTCTTCCTCGGGGAAATTAATTTTCAGGGCTTTGAACAGTCTTTATTAAAATAGAGAGCCATAAATTCCAGCCCTGCCCCTGGGCCTGTGGCACTCAGCACATCTCATGCAGGGAGGGCGCAGGAAGACACTCTTGGGGGCAGGGCCGGGTCCCCAGCCTGTGTCCTGGGAGCGTGACCAAGGCTCCTCCTCCATTAGATTGATGGGGAAGTGGCCTCTGCAGTGGCAGGGGCGTGGGGATGCTGCCTCCGCCTTGAGGGTCCGGAATCCTGGGTGTGTGATGGTGAGGATGTGGATTTGAATCCTGGCGTATCTGGTAATCACGCTGTGTGACCCTGGAAAGCTTCATCACTCTCTGAGGTTCAGGGTCCTTGGCAGCAAAGTGAAGCCAATAACAAGACCAGGTGGGATGCATCCATTCCTGGGGCCTGTGCCCAACTCGTTTTGAGTTTTGAGGGCATCAGGCAAGGTCTGCAGGACTTGATGGCATGTGAGCCACACACTGCCCCTACCTCACTCCGTGTGTCTCCTGGGGTGGAGCTTAGCAAGCTCCTCATTCGCCTCCCCTCCTCCCTCCCTCCCTGCCTCCTTCATCCCCACTCCCTCACTTCCTCCTTCCCTCTCCCTCCCTAAACAGCAGAGGGACCTAATAAAACCCAACTGCGTCCATGCCCCTCTTGTGCTCAGCACCTTCCCGTGGCTCCCTTCTCAGTCAGAGTCAAAGACAAAGTCCTCAAGGGGTGCTCGGGGCTCTGGCCACCTGCCCTGCCACTTCTCTAGCCTCAACTCTTCCTGGACTCCCTCCCTGCCCTGGGCCTTTGCAGGGGCTGTGCTCTCCGCCCATCTGGCACATTCTTCCCCTAACACTCACATGGCTCCGTTACCTTTTGCAGGTCTTTATACCAGTGTTTTCATCTCAGGGAGGCTTTCCCTGCCCAGCTGGTTTCCAGGTTTCCACTCGGCCCCGGCCCCCTCGGGTTGGGCATTCTTTTCGCAGGATGCGTGTTGTCTGATGGGTTTGGCTTATTATTGCCTCCTTCACTGGAAGGTGAGCTCCCTACAGGCAGGCTGAGCCAGGACTGGTGCTGGCGGCTCCTGCCTGCCCCTGGCCGACCTGAACTATTTCAGGTCCAGCACTGAGTTGGCTTTTAATCTGGATGAAGGTCCCCATTCAGCCTCCCACTGCCGTGGCTGTCCCCGAGCCCAGGGGGCAGTTCCGTAGGACTGTGCTCTGGCGTGCACCTGGCTCCCAAGGCGGTTCGGTCTGTCCCCTCAGAGGTCAGATCCCAGCCCACTGCCCCATCCTGGGGGCTGCCCTGTTGCTCCAGTGACCATGGAATGCTTCCTTGCTGTGGGCCTGGAACTGACCTGCCCCTTTCTCTCTGCTCTCTTTTGTACCTCACAGTCAGTGACCGGCTGCCACTCTGTCCTCCAAGGGCTGGCCTTGGCCCTGGCTGTGTCCTGGCTGCCCGAGGCGTTGGCAGATGCCATCTCAGAACACATCAATTATAGGTGCATGACTACTCAGGGCCACCACCTCCAGGGGCAGAGAGCACCTTCTCCCCCACAGGCCATTGGGATGGTCCCTGTGATGCTCGAACTCCATGCTGAGCACGGGGCATTTGGTCACATCATTCATTCATTCATCCACTCGCTCAGCAGATAACCACCGAGCCGCTGTTCTGTGCCCAGCCCTGCCCTGGTGGGACTGGCCTCACCCCTCACAGCCTTGGGTTCCTCACTTGGGAAATGAGAATGACATTGGCTTCTTCTGGTAAGTGGGAGAAGGAGGTGAGGCAGGTTAACACAGGGCCTGACAAAGTTTTTCTGTAAAGGGCCAGATGGTAATGATTTAGGCTTTGTGGGCCATGGGGTCCTGTTGTAACTACTCAGCTCTGACGATGACTCAGGCAGAGGTGCAGGCTTGGCTGTGCCCCAGCAAAGCCTTGCTCACCAAAGCAGGCAGCTTCGTGGAGCGCGCGGGCAGGTACAGGATAGGGCAGCGACTGCGACGGTCAGGATGGAGGATGACGCCGACCGTGCCGGCCTCCTCCAGGATAGGGAGCTGCTGAAGGCTCGTGGTGAAGGGGTTGCTGGGTGCTACTGGGGCAATAGTCAGGAGGTGACATTTAAAGGGAACTGCCTCCTGTTTAAATGCGTAAACGCCATTGAATCTGGGATTCCCCAAGGCCATATTTAATCCCTATTACAGCAGGCTGAGTTCTCTGAGAGAGGAGTGCTAGGACTTAATTCATGACTAAGTTCTGCCAGGAAGGCTGGCACAGGTGACCGGTTTGGCCCCTCTCTGTCATGGTGAAGGATGCCTAGGCCGTGCCTCTGAGGGTACCTGGGTGCAGGTGAGAGCCGAGAGGGCCTGGCGTCCTGCCTCACTACCTGGCCAGCCAGCCCTTGCTCAGCCCTCCTCCCTTGGTGCACCAGATCACTTTGCTCGTTGCTTTATTCAGTCCCATCTCAGATTGCATTGTAAGTTTCCTTAATTAAATATTTAGCTCCTCCCTCTAGACTGTGAGCAGCTCCTCCTCAGGGAAGAGGAAGAATTAACACTAATCGAGTGTGTACCACGTGCAAGCCTTAGGGAGGAGTACCCGGAGCCCAGAGAGGTTACTTTCCTGACTGAGGGCACACAGCTTGTGGGCAGCAGAGCAGGAATAGGACTTTTCCTCCATCCTTGCCCCACTTGGCCCAGGTCTCCCTTATGGGAGAGAGCAGGGGTGAGGAGCTCAGTTTTTGAAGTCCTGGACTGAGTGTGTCCCCTCCTACCAAGCCTCTGTTCCTCATTTGTAAACTGGGGGCAATCACAGTCACCACCTTATTGAGTGGTGCTGAGGAGCCAGAGAAGTAAAGAGAGTGAGGATGTGAGAGGGACAGAGTCTTTGTCCTGTCCCTGGGGGTCTGAAGGTCATTGCTGCTGCAGACTGCGTTCTGGCTCTGTGCAGCCTCCTCCCTGGGAGGGAGCCGTTGACAGCAGGCCGTGTGCATTCAGCTCCCCAGGTGTCCCTGTGCCAGGGCAGTGCCTTCTAAGGAACATGCCTTGGAGGGCAAAAACCACTTTCTAAGCCTGCCCAGGCGAGCAGAGAGCTCTCTCTCTGGGTCCCTGTGGCCTACCTCAGGCCTTGCCCACCTCCCAGGCAGAGCTTCAGAGAACTGAGGAGATTGCCCAGGGCCGAGTGAGGCAGAGTGTGGACAGCCTTCTGTTCTCACCGAGAGGGCTGTCAGCAATGCCATAATGGAGCCAGTGCCATGTCACAAAAGCTCCATCTTATCTGGGCTTCCAGATCCAAACTCTCCTGCCGCCTGTCCTTGACTTCGGTGTCATCCATCACAATCGTTAAATACGTAGCTGCTCCTCCTGCAGCTCCCACATGGAGCCAGGCTGCCTTAGACGACACTGGGGGTCCAGAAACCATGGCCCCCAGGCCACATCCAGCCCACCATCTGCTTTGTGTGAGTGCATGAAAGGTTTAGAGTTTTATTTCCTGAACAGCATCAGTGATCACAGGAAGAAGCCAGGATGTTGTTGGACCCGCCTAACCCTACTGTGTAGCTTATTGATACCTCTCCATTACACTGCAAAGCATGGCTGCAGCATGCAGACGGTATCAGGTCATCTCAGCTCAGCACCATCCAGCATTCATTTCCTCCAGCCAGCTCCCCTTGCTTATTCCGTCATCACCAAACTTTCTTTAAACAAACTCAGTTTTTAAATTGTTATTGACAGAAGCAGATTTACTGCTGAGGAAGCTTCAGTTTTGGGCTCCTCAGCTCCTTGAGGCCCTTTTAATGACAGAATTGGAGAGACAATTTCCTAACAGTGTGTTCACATGGGCATATGCTTTTTAAATTCTTACTGTTTAAGAATAATAATATTCTTAAATATTAGTCCAGCACTTTGGGAGGCCAAGGCGGCCTCCTTATTCTCTTATTGCTTTGTTTTTTAAATTGTTGCAAAACATGTCTAACATAACATTTGCCATTTTCACCTTTTTTTTTTTTTTTTTTTGAGACAGAGTCTCACTCTATCGCCCAGGCTGGAGTGCAGTGGCTCACTGCAACCTCCGCCTCCCAGGTTCAAGCAATGCTCCTGCCTCGGCCTCCTGAGTAGCTGGGACTACAGGCGGGTGCCACTACGCCCAGCTAATTTTTGTATTTTTAGTAAAGATGAGGTTTCACCATGTTGTCCAGGATGGTCTCGATCTCTTGACCTCGTGACCCGCTGCCTTGGCCTCCCAAAGTGCTGGGATTACAGGCGTGAGCCACCACCCCGGCCCATTTTAACCATTGTTAAGTGCAATGACATTACGTTCACAATGTTGTGCAGCCAACACCACCATCCATCTCCAGAACTCGTTCTTTTTTTGCAGCTGAAACTGTCTCCATTAAACAATAACTTTCTATTCCCTCCTTCCCCAGCCTTTGACAAGCACCATTCTACTTCAGGTCTCTGAATTTGACAGCGCCAGGGACCCCTGTCATTTATATTTCATATAAACGAAATCATTCAGTATTTGTTCTTTTGTAACTGGCTGATTCCAGTTAGCACAATGTCCTCAAGGTTCATCCGTGTAGTAGCCTGGGTCAGAAATCCCTTTCTTTTTAAGGCTAAATAATACTCTGTTGTATATATGGACGAAATTTGTCCATCCACTCACCCATCAATGGTCACTTGGGCTGTTTTCACCATTTGGCTACTGTGAATAATGCTGTTATGAACATGGGTGTGCAAATATCTGTTTGAGACCCTGCTTTCAGTTCTTTGGGGTCTATACCCAGAAGTAGAATTGCTAAATCAGATGATAATTCTATGTTTGATATAATGTCATGAAAGGATCCAGTTTCATTCTTTTGCATGTGGATGTCCAGTTATCCCAGCACCGTTTGGTAAAGAGACTGTCCTTTCCCCATTGTACGTTCCGGGCACCCTGTTGAAAATCATTTGACTCTGTATATAAGGGTTTATTTCTGGGCTCTCTATTCTAGTCTGTCTGTTTCCGTAAGTAGGGTTTTATTAAAATACAGCCACACCCATTCATTTATATATTGTCTGTGGCTGCTTTCTAGAGAAAATGGACAGAGTCAGAGTTGTGATAGAGAACATCAGGCTTACAAAGCCAAAAACACCATCTGGCCCCCACATATAGCTCCCACCTGCACGGCCTCATTGGCTGCCGCTGGGCCCTGAGTTTCCCGCAGCCAGCACCGGGCCTGGCACACAGGTGCCCAGTCAGCATTGGAGTGACTGCCCTCAGGGACCTAGGAGGACTTCCACCCGCCTCTGCCTGGCTCACCCTCCAGAGATAAAGTGGCAACAAGGTTAAAGTCCTACGGGACCCTCCTTCATTCCCTGAGGGATCCTAAGGGACTCTTCTTTCCTAGTGATTTGACTGAAGGAAAAACTGAGGGGGCATAACTGCAGGGAATTGGTTAAACTTTCACAGCATTCTGGGGGCTCCCTGATGCTCCTGATGTTAACCTTTTGGTTGCTGGAGGGTGGGAAGGTGGGGAGCAGGTCCAGGCAGGTAGCCATGCAGTGGGAGGGGTCCACTGGGGGCTCAGGGCCACAGGAGAGAGTATTTTTCTGTTCAAGGGTGGATACGGAGTAGGCATCTGCCCTCAGTAACAGTGCCTAGCTCGCCTGTGAAATGGGCTAGGGTGCATTCAGTGCCCGGAGAGGGTTTGGTGAGTGCCCATTTCAGGCCCAGCCTTGGGCCTGTCAGGGCCAGGGACGAGTGACAGGGGCCAGAACGTTCTGACAGCCTGAGCCCAGGTGCCAGTGTGCGCCCCTCTCGAGTGACTCTGCAGTGAGACAACGTATTCTTGTTCCTGCTCTACCAGTGAGGAAATATGTCGAGAGGTAGGAAGACTCCTCCATGGCCACCATGGTAAAGTACAAGGCTAAATCAGGGGGCTCATGCAGACCAGCAGCACCAGGACTTTGCTAAGAGGGCCAGGCTGAGGGACTGGGGACAGGAACACCTGTCAAGAGACATCATGGGGGCCCAGACCCCTGAAGGACACAGCAACTCAGTACCACTTCTGGCCAGGCCCTCATCCTGAAACTGAGATCCTCAGAGCACCTGGCCAGGCAGGATGCCCTGGAGTGAGACGGGAGAGGACTTGGCTAGAGGAACGGGGGAGGGCAGCAGGGGAAACGAGCTCTGGATGGGGGAAAGGGATGCACTAAATCAGGCCAGGACCATGTAGGGAACAGCCAGACTCCCTGGGCATTACATTGCCCACTCAACTATGGTGCTCCCCAGCTCACAACCCATCTGTGGCTCCCTATGGACACTAGAAGGAAATTCACACTCCATGGTTCTACATTCAAGGCCGCACCTGAGCTTCCAGCCCCAACAGCCCCCCTGCCCGGCACCTCCAGGGCCTCCCCACACTGCCCAGCACGGGGCTTCCTGCTTGTCCTGCCTCACTCACCCACACAGGCTGCTCAGCCTCTCCTGCACCGTGCATGGGCCCTACCGGTCCCCGCACTGGCTGAAATGCCACCTCTTCTCCAAACCTTCACCGTGCTTTGCTCTTCTCTTTGGCACCCAGCACCCACCGTCCCTCCAAGGTCACACATTTGTAATTGGTTTTTTTTTTTTTTTTTTTCTTTTGAGATGATGTCTCACTCTGTCGCCCAGGCTGGAATGCAGTGGTGCGATCTTGGTCCACTGCGACCTCCGCTTTCTGTGTTCAAGTGATTCTCCTGCCTCAGCCTCCCGAGTAGCTGGGATTACAGGCACCCACCACCATGCCAGGCTAATTTTTTTGTGTTTTTAGTAGAGACAGGGCTTCACCATGTTGCCCAGGCTGATCTTGAACTCCTGGCCTCAGGTGATCCACCTGCCTCTGCTCCCAAATTGTTGGGATTATAGGCATGAGCCACTGCGCTGGCATAAATTTTTTATTTAAAAAAAAGTCAGACTCAGGGAAAATTTGAAATAACAACACAATAAATACCTATACAGACTTTTCCTGGGTCGCCCACCTGTTAACATCTTCTGTGGCCAGTCCTTCTCTTCCTGTGGGAACATTCACCTGTGACCCCCTTTTGCCCACCTGCAGGCTATGGGTGCCGTGACACCCCACATGTAATTCTTGAGCATGCATCTCCTGAGAACAGGGACACTGTCCTAGAGAGCCACACCCAAGAAAAACACCACCAATTCTGTATCCCCACCCGTATCATGCAGGTGTAATAAGCAGCACATGCGCGGGTTCTCCTTAAGACTCAATCAAGCCAGGGTGAGGCTGAAGTCACTTCTGGTCCAGCCTGGCCCCTCAGCACAGATGTCTGCAGTCATGTCTGGAGCATTTCCTTCCAGAATCTTCTGTGCATTTGCATCAACAGTGTGCGCACACGCTAAGCCTACTGTATCCCATGTAAGCTTTCTTTTCTCGTGAACAGAGTCTCATCATATGTGGACAGTTCTGCAGTTGGCTGTGTGCTCCCAGCACATTTTGATATGAGTCATTCAGTGACCTGCAACTTAGCAAAGGCACCGTAGCACATTTTAGCCAGTCCCCCATGGATGGCCATCGGGGTGCCTCCACTATTTGGCTTTCACCAACAGCCAGGCACACGTGTGAACACTTATGTGTTGTGGCCACCAAGATGAGAGGGCCAGGCCAGAGCGCGGGCACACTCCTGTTGTTTGAGTAGCCCCTGCCACGCTGCCCACGCTGGGGGCTGCCCTGGTGACCCTTCTCGACAGTGTAGGAGGCTCTTGGCTCCTCACAGCATCACCACTGCCTCACATTCCCACTGCTGCGTGCGCTTCTCCCCCCCTCCCAGAGGGCAGAGGTCTCGCCTCCTCTCGCCCCACCTCCCTATGCCCAGGGCAGTGCCCACCCTAGCAAACAGTCCTGAGGTGGCAGGTGCAGGCTCTTGGCTGTGTGCCAAGCTCTCCTCTAGGTGCTGCACTGCTGCGACTTCCCTCATCTTTACACAGCACCCTGGGTGGACAAGCGTCATCCCCACTTCACAGATGCACAGGCTGAGGCCCAGAGAGGTCAAGGAGCTGGCCAACATCACACAGCAGTAAGAGGCGAGCTGATTGGCCTCAGGACCTGTGTTTACCTGCTGCCTCTTCCATATTGAACCCACCCTGGTCCCCAGCTTCAGCATCAATCAGCCCTTCCTGGCTAGCACCTTTTTGCCTCCCCCAGACCAAGGCAAAGGGGCAGCCGACCAAGATTCACATCCTTCTCTCCACTTTCCCCAAGCTGTGTGACCCCAGCTGGTTACTTGCCCTCTCTGGGCTTCTATCGCCTCACTGTAAGGGGGCTAGTGGCAGCCCGCACCTGCCACACCAGGCATGCAGCAGGAGCCTGGAAAGAGCAGCAGCTCCCAGAGCAGCTCCAGGCACGTCTGCTTGCAACCCGGTGACTGATGCTCACAGTGACTTTATGAGGCACCAGCTGCTTTTTAAACACAGCAGAATGAAATTTGGCACATTCAGAATTGATTCATGTGACAGCATTGTCTCATGCCTCACCTGGCCTCGGTGACGATGTGAGCCTCAGTGCTGGCTTCCATTCATGGGAGCCCCCAAAGTCATTCAGGCTTCCTCCTCCATGTGCCACCTGGGCCCTGTTGTCAGGCCTGTGTGGCCAGGTCAGGGGAGGGGCATAGGGGCAGGTGGGCCTGCTCACCCCTGTACCCAAAGCTGCAGGCCAGCAGGCAGCTCCCTGGCCCTGCAGCCCACACTCTGCTGCAGGACCACCGGCCCACTGTCTGTGAGAGGCTCCTGCTGCATCCACCATAGCCGGTGCTCAGAGGCGCCCGGGGGCCAGCACGCAGTGCCCTCCCTGGGAAGCCCTCCCTGACCACCCTAGACAGACTGTTCTCTTCCTGGCTCTCAGGGCTGGGCAGAGCTTCTTCCGGACATCTCTTTGTTAGTTGGTTGTCAGTCCCTCTCACTGAGAGTGCGCGCCACCTGCAATGCAGCACTGCACATGTGTCGGGGACTCTTCCGGGCTGTTGGCAGGTGTTACCAGTCTTGCCTCCCTTTTCAGAGGAAAGGCAAGGAAATTGCCCAAGGTCACCCAGCTGGTTCAGCTGGGCCGGCTAGTGACCTCCGTGCTTGCTGCCCTGTCCACTGTGGACCTCCAGCATTGGAGTACTTCAGGCACCTGCCACGGTGAACATTGAACTTAGAGTGGGGGCCAGGATCTCTGTGTTTGCGTTAGGGTTACAGATGTCAGAAATGGCTCCAGGAGAATTGACAGTTCAAGTGCCTTGGAGTCTGAGTAGGAGTCCGGCTGGGAGATGGAGGGCAGAGCAGCCCACCAGGGGAACAGCATGTGCAAAGTGGGCAAGTACAGGGAACAGCAACGAGGGTGCAGGGAGAGGAGATGGTAGGGCTGCCCAGGGCAATGGCAGGGGATACTGTAGAAAACAAAATCACCCAGTGTATTAGTCTGCTGCGAGTTCTATAATAATATGCTGGAGACTTGAGGGGCTTAAACTACAGGAATATATTTCTCAGTTCTGGAAGCTGGAAGTCCAAGATTAAGGTCAGGTTGCTGGCAGATTGGGTTCCTGGCGAGTGCCTTCTTCCTGGTTCACAGACGGCTGCCTTCTCGCTGTATCCTCACATGGCAGAGAGAGGGAAGTTTGATGCCTCTTTCTCTTCTTATGAGGACACTGATATCATCATGGGGACTCTACTCCCATGACCTCATCTTAGCCTAATCACCTCCCAAAGGCCCCACCCCCAAATGCTGTCACATTGGGGGTTAGGGCGTCAGCATATGAATTCTAAAGGAACACAAATATTCAGTCCATAACACTCAGCTCTTAATTAGAAAGAGTTTAGCCCAGGGGTCAGGTGCTTACCCGCAGTGGGAAGTTTGCAGGTACAGACTCTTGGAGGGTCTCCGTGAACACTCCCAGAACAGCACTGCAGAACTGGCCTGGCCAGGGAGCTGTAGCCTCGGCCCCATCAGGAAGGTGGAGTCAGGAGGCTGTCACTCTAAGGATGAGAAAGCCACCAGCAGCCCCTCACCACCCAGGAGGCTGCCCAGGTAGCAAAGCAGTGGCCCTACCTCACTTAGGCGTTACAGCTCTCTCTAATGAGATGCAGGAAGGAGCCAGGCTAGTGGGGTGTAGTGAGCCCTGGGCACGCTGGGGAGGTGGGCTGAGGATCGGAAAACGTAGGCCAGGACAGAACTCTCCTCCCAGACTCAGCTCTATGATACCTGGGAAATGCAGTGTTTTGCTCTCCAGCCTCTGCAGGACAGGAGCCGTGCCAGGGCAGTGGGCATGGGCACTCTCTGGCACACTGTGCTGGGTGGCAGGGGCCCTGGCTGTTCCTCTTAGTTTCTTACCAGCTTCCTGGACTCTCATCTTCATGCTCCTCCAACCACCCTGTTTTTTCTTACGGGGGTGACAGCTGGTGCGGTAATCCCCCCCAGGAGTCGTCATTGTTTACTGCTGAGCTGGCTGTCTGTTTCCTGGGTAAGCTCTTTAACACAGGGTTCATTTACATGGGCCCTTTAATTGCTGTCCTGACCCACCCAGTGTAAATCTCCACACCCATGACAGGAAGTGCAGAGCATAAATCTGGAAGACAGCTGAGTCTGGGGAAGCTGGCACTGTTGCAGACTCTCAGCAGCCTAGAAAGCACCTGCGCCCCTGCCCCCAAGGTAGCAGGCAGGGCTTTTGTGTTCAAGAGGGTCAGAGCCAGGTGTCAGGCTCAGGTGGTCAAGGGGTGTGGTGGGTGCGCAGAATCAGGCCCGTGGAAGACAGAACCAGGACAGCCCGGTGGAGGAGGGTGGCTCAAGAGCAGGACCTGGGAACAGTCTTGTTGGGACACCCCTGTTGGAATCACTCAGCTCCAGCCATATGGTTGGTTGTTTGATTGTTTGTTTGTTTGTTTGTTTGTTTGTTTGAAATGAAGTCTTGCTCTGTTGCCAGGCTGAAGTGCAGTGGTGCAATCTTGGCTCGCTGCAACCTCTGCCTCCCAGGTTCAAGCGATTCTCCTGCCTCAGCCTCCCAAGTAGTTGGGATTATAGCATGCTCCACCACGCCCAGCTAATTTTTGTATTTTTAGTAGAGACCGGATGTCACCGTGTTCGCTAGGGTGGTTCCGATCTCCTGACCTCGTGATCCTCCTGCCTTGGCCTCCCAAAGTGTTGGGATTGCAGTCGTGAGCCACAGCGCCCGGCCGGGTTTCTTTAACTACAGAATGTTTCAGGCCTGCGGAAGGTGAAGGAGGAGAAAAGGCAGTGGAGGAGAGGGGAGCAGGAGAGGGAGAGGAGGGTCACACACCTCTAAATGACCAAATGTCGCCAGAACTCACTATCAGGAAGACAGCACCAAGTATGGGGGATCCGCCCCTATGACCCAAACACCACCCAGCAGGCCCCACCTCCAGCATTGGGGATGACATTTCAACATGAGATTTGGGTGGGGACATATGTCACAGCTCCTGGAGGCAGGTACAGTTTCTTTAAGCAGTTTTGGACCCGGCGGGTGGCACAGCTTGGATATGAGCTCAGGTTACCTGATCGAGGGCTCTGTCTACCCACACACTCACCACCCAGATTGGTTGGTATTTGTATTTCGCCTTATTTCCTTCATCTCTTCTTTTAAGAAAGAAGAAGAAAAAAGAGTGGTGGGAGAATGGGAGGGAGAAGGGGAGCCTCGGCTGCTCAGAGCTGCTCCACCCTCCCTCATGTAGACAATCCTTATATCACAGCTTGTGCCTTCACCACGCAGCTTTGCACATGTAGCCACATGTATGGGTATAAGGGAGTTGTTAGAAATTAGGGTTTTAAAAAATAAGGTGGAAGAATGTTTGTGAAATAATGGTCAGTGAACAAAGTAGAAGGCAAAGCTAAAAACTCTGTAGCATGGACATCAATTACAGAAAAACAATCCCCTGGGGAAACTCGCAGAAAGGTAGAGTGGTGAGTTCCAGGCGATGCGTTCTAGGCGGTGGGGTTGTGAGTGATTCTTTGTTTCCTTTATGCTTTTTTATAATTTTTTTTGTTTGCTAGGTGTACATAGCCATAAGATACGAGTGGCAGCATGCGGGGCTGCTCCCCAGCACCCTCTGGGCTGGAGTCTGGAGCTCACTGAGGCCGTGGCTGGCCAGGCTGGAGTGCAGCAAGCAAGAGCTCAGCAAGTGCCCTGGGGAGGGAGCAGGCTGGTGGGCGTTCCAGACATGTCTGGCTGGCCTGATTCTGAGGCAAGGACCGCATCACCGTGTCTGTGCCCACTGGGGCTTAACTGGATCATGAGACCCAGTGGCCCAGGGGCGGGATTCTGGTGGTCGATCGAGTGGTCCCCATTAGGGTCTTGGGCCTGGGGATATTGGGCCCACTGGGAAGAGATTGTAGACCACCATGATGCCAGTAGAAATTATACCAGTTGTTGTATTTTGGGTTCCAACTTGGTGCTGAGCAAAGCCTCTTCTTGGAATGTGTGTGTTGAAACCAGCCTTGGCTGAAATGCTAAATCTGCCACTTACCAGCTCTGTGGCCTTGGGCAAGTGACTTAATCTCTCTGAGCTTCAGTTTCTCCATGTGTAATATGGAGATGACACTTGCCAGAACTGGTTACTGGAAAGATTAAACATCCCGGAAGCATCTAACACTGCCTGCTGTATAGAAGGCACTTAATTGACTATAGCAACCACAGGGGGCGTGGTCTTGTTGGCAATGGCCGCTGCCTTAACTTGCCTGAATAATTGATAGAGGATCTAGACTTCAAAGCTTGTAAGTAGTAAAGGGCTTTGTTTTTCTCTAGCCACTGCCCTGACCATCCACGCATGGGTCTTCTGGTTTCTGGATAACCTCTTGGGCAGACCCTACAGTCTATAGACACCTCTCGGGAGTGAACAGAGGCCCCCAGGTCTCTGTCCCTGGTGGTCGCCAGAGCCACTCTGTACCTTCTCCACATCAAAAAGGACACAGGCAATGAGATACGGCCGGGGTTCTGCCAGCTTTGTAGTGTTTCACAAGTTCACTGTTACTTTTCCTTGGCATTTCATGATGATTTAAGCCATTCTAGAAAACTACCCAAGTCTTTTACTATTTTCATCATTCCCACTATATCTGCACGGTTGGTTAACTTTAATGGGCCATGGAGCTGGCATGTGGTGTCTCTTCTCAAACAGTCTTAAAATGATGTATTTTGGAGATAAAAATGTATGTTAAGGATTTTAAGGCCATAAACTCCAAAGAGATGACAACTTCCAAAAACAATCATCCACCCAGGATGTTTGCTCAGTTGCTCACTTCATAAACATGTTTTGAGTGTGTACTCAGCGTTCAGCCCTGCACTAACCCATGGATCCACAGGAGGAGGGCAGTGCCCATTCATTGATTCATGTACTATTTATTATTCATCCACTCAATGTGGATCAGCCTTGTTCTGTGGAGAGGCAGTGCTGCCTAAGGGTTAAGGGCAGGGAGCTCTGACACCAGATGGCCTGAATTTGAGTCTTTTCTGTCTCTTACTTCTATGTGATTCGGGGCATGTCACTTGGCCTCAGTTTCCCTCATCTGTACAATTTCACGGGCTTGGCCTCAGGATTACATGAGATAAAGAGCTTAGAACCACACCTGACATATAGCAAGTGCTCAGAATGGAGACTCCAATTACCCCAGGTCTCATGCTGAGTTCCTGAATAGGAAGGGGACTCCAAGGTCCTGTGTCCAAGGAGCTGCCAAGCAGGCAGTGGCTGAGGCCTGGGGGAGGTAGAGAGTCACAATGGAGTGTGGGCAGTGGGAGCCCAGGGAGGTGCTGGGGAACAGAGGGGAAACGGGGAGGCTTCCTGGAGAAGTCTAGTTTCATGGGTTGGGCTTTCCCAGGCTGAGATTATGGAAGGGTTCCAGGCAGTAGCTGGATGTGGATTCCTCTCTCTGTTCAGAATGCAGAGGAAGTAGGCAGCCTGGGGAGCCAGAGGCTCTACTCCACGGAGTCACCCAGGAACCCAGGCTCCCTCTATTGGTGACTCCACCTCCATCACAGCGCTCATCTAACCAGGAAGGAACCAGCCCAGGGCTGCCAGGTTTTCTCAGCTGTGGAGAGAAGACAAAGCCCAGCATTTTGCCTGAAATCTTCTATTTGGCAGTGCTAGTAGGTTATAACATGATCACATTTAAAAAACATTTTAATTTTAAGCCACATGCTGCAGGCCAGCCATCCCTCAGGGTGGAGGCCAATTTGCCACCTCCCTTCATGGAGAGGAGACAGAGGGTGTGACTCAGGTGCTGCACACATCCCCATGGCCAGAATTCAGTCTCATGGCTATGCTTCACCAGGAGGGAGACTGGGAAATGCAGTCTTTCACTGGTCACCCATGGGCCCTGCTGAGGCTAGGGGAGGGAGAACGGATCTAGGGGGACTCTTAGATGCCCGTGATACAGAAAGGAAGGGACGGAGAGGCAGTGGAGGGAAGGAGATTGTGTGTGCATGGAGGCTGTTGATTTTGTTAACTGGGTAATATTTTAAAATGCAACTCCCAGCTTCCATGTGTTTTTCAGGATTCACCACGCCTCTGATGTTTCTTGGTTTTCTCAGAGCCAGAGGTTCTGCCCCTGCCGGCAGGGGTGGGACTGGTGGGAGTGGGTGGCAGTCCCTGAGCGGCATCTGTCTGCTGCCACCCCAGAGGACAGCGGGAGAACCCTGGGATGTGTGGCCAGGACCCTGGACTCCAGGCCTTGCTCTGCCCCTGGCTGTGGTGGCCTGGGCAGGACACCAGATGGGTATAAAGTAGGGAGTGGTAGAATCCCCTGGAGGGCAGTGGGTCAGGGCCCACTTCCTAGGGGAACAGTGCTGTTCTGAGGAGAGGGTGTCGCAGACACAGAAGTGTAGTCCTGTGTAGAGATTCCTTGTGGGCTCAAAGGGGCCAGACCATGAAAGACCTTGAATGCTGAGCCAGAGAGTTCACACTGCACGGGGCAGAAGTCACAGACTAGCAGCCAACAGACTGCCCCTGGCCTGCAGCGTGTGTTTTAAAAGTAAAATGACTTTTTAAATGTGATCATGTAATCAAGTACTAGCATTGGCAAACCAGAAGATTTCAGGTTAAACGCTGGGCCTCATCTTCTCTCCACAGTTGAGAAAATCTAGCAGCACTGCACTGGTTCCTTCTTGGTTAGAGGAGAGCCATGATCTTCATCCTGGCCCTGCCCCAGCACACCCCGCTCGTTTCATCCCCCGACCAACCCCTGCAGGCCTGGCTTCTACAGACCCTGCCATGGGTCAGGGGCCAGGCAGGACCTAGTTGTTTGTTGGGTTAGCATCTGCTAGTGGCCGGAGTGAGGGGTGAAGAGGAAGGGGCCATGATGGGCCCTGCACCTGGGGTCTCGTGAGAGCAGCTGAGTCCAGAGCCAGGGCCACTGGAAGGGGAGAGGAGTGGGGGAGGGAGACTTGGAAATGAAACTGCTAAGATGTGGCCCCAGCGTGCACAGGGGAAAGAGGATGGCACCCGGGTGGTATCTGTTCCCAGTGCTGGGTCAGCAGTGGAAATCTCCTTACCTGGCTGGAAAGCTGCAAGAGTCCACAGAACAACAACATCATGGCTGTGAATGTATTTTTTTTTTTTTTATAGACTACAGAGAGCCCAGAAATGTAAGGGATTGGTGAAAAGGGAGATGGAGGTGGAATTAGAGAGTCCCTAATGTTGGCCCCAACAGTGTACTCACTGGGAGGCTTGTCACCCCAGAGTCACCCAGGGTAACTCACCCCATCTCTTCCCTTCATTTCCAGATGAAATACTCCAGATTTACCCTGACAGATGGGTCAACTAGGTTGTTTTGGGAAGCAGGGAGTGCAGAAGTCGCCATTTATTCACTCAGTAAACGTGCTAGGTTTGTGTGTGACAAAAGTTACACCGGGCACAGGACCCAGTCCCTGCCCATCAGAGCTGACAGGCCATGGGGAGCAGGTAAGGAAGAGCGGGGCAATTAGTAGCAACAGCCCTAGAGCCAGATGGCCTGGGCTCGAATCTCAGCTCCATGACTAACTAGCTGTGTGATCTTGGGCAAGTCATTGAACCTCTCTGTGCCTGAGTTTTCCCATCTATAAAATGCAGATACTACTAGCACCCACCTCAGGGAGTGCTGTGAAGATTAAATAGAATACCTGGCACAAAGGTAATGTCCTAAGTTTTGGCAAGTACTGCCATTCATTTAGTGACTTACTGAGCACCTATTATGTGCCGCACGCTCGGGAGAGAGCAGTGATGGAGGCAGACACAGCCCCTGCCCTCATGGGATGGTAGGCAGCATGGAATACCGGGGAGCTCCCAGGGGTAGGAGGCACACCCTCTGGGGGTCAGGCCTCCGACCTTCCCCTGCTCTGCAATCACAGCTGCCAGCCCCCCTGCCAGCCAGACCCCCAGTGCCTGTTGCATATGAAGCGCATCACGCAAATTGCCCACCCCGATGGCACGCTCGGCTCTGGCTCTTGCGAGCTGCTGCTTGGCCTCCCTGATTCTTGGTTTTCCTCACGGTGAAGGGCCTGGCCCCTTCCTCGGGGACAGGCATGGATGGCATCCAGGCAGCAAGGCCAGCTCTTCTGGTGACTGAGGATGGTGATCGGACAGCTTTAAACACACCTGCCACTCCCCTGAGGCTGGTGGAGCTAGTGGTCTGTGGTCCACAAAGGTGGAGGGGAGAGGGTGATCTACTGGTGCCTCGGGTGTGTTGGAGGGGGGTTAATTAAAAAGGTGGCTGGGAGATGAATTTCTGGAAACAGATTGGAAACCAGTGGAAGCTATTGATCTGCTTAATGGGAAGCTGATGATATCTGAGCGAGCAGACAGCTCTGGCTTAGGGAGGTGGCGAGAGATCGATGCAGGCCCCTTCCCCGAGCTGACCTGCCTGGGGCCAGCCGGGGACATGGGCCAGGGAGGGGCTGGGGCAGAGGCAGAGCCCTGGGGCCCTGGCTCTACTTCAGAGCATGGGAGCAAGCTGCATCCCTGCGCAGGAGTCAGAGTTCCTTCTGACATCCAGCCCACGGGTTGAGGTAGGGGGCGCCAAGCACCTGATCTGAGCCCCCTCTGCCACCTCCGACGAGGCTGAGCTGGACAAGGTGTCAATTGTCTTCAGCCCTTAGTTTTCTCACCTGGAAACTTCTGACCTCCCAGGGTGGTTGTAAGGACTAAATGCAGTAATAGGTGGGCTGTGGCAGGCACAGCCCTCAGCAACAGGGATGCAGCCGTGAACGAGCTGCGCTCAGTGCCTGCCTCCTGGAGCTTACATGTTAGTGGCAAGCAAGCAAGTCTGCTGACAGTGGAGTGCCAGGGAGGGCATCCAAGCAGGGAAGGCTGCACATGCAAAGGGCTGGAGGGCGGGACGCGTGGCCTGCAGTTGACAGTGGCAGCCTGTGAGGGGAGCTCCGTGGTTACCAACAAATACCTGCAAATCCTCAATCCCCACCCGACCAGGAAGGACAGTGCTATGGAGAACCGTGGGCTCACACCTGCTCCTTTCCTCCTGCCAGACCCCTGTGAAGCACAGGTTTTCACGCCCATTACTCAGATGAGCAAACAGAAGCTCAGAGAAGGAAACCATGTGCCCAAACCACATGGGTGAGGAAATCCAGCCTCAAATCCAGCCCTCCATACCAACCCAGGCAGTGCCCACACAGGGCTGGGCCAGGCCTCCGCTCCCCAGCCCGTCCCAGTCTCAGGCTCCAGGATGGGTGTTTGTTCACATGGAAGGCAGAGGTTATTTATTATTATTATTTTGAGACAAGTTCTTGCTCCATCACCCAGGCTTGAGTCAGTGGCTCCATCACAGCTCACTGTAGCCTTGATCTCCTGGGCTCAAGCAATCCTCCCACCTTAGCCTCCTGAGTAGCCAGGACTACAGATGCACACCACCATGCCTGACTAATTTTTGCATTTTTTGTAGAGACAGGGTCTCATCACATTGCCCAGGCTGGTCTCAAACTCTTGGGCTCAAGCGATCCACTTGCCTCAGCCTCCCAAAGTGCTGAGATTATAGACATCAGCGGGCAGAGTTTACTAATCAGTGGCTCATGACTGGGCCGCTGTCTCACTGCACACCCTCCCTCCCACCCCTGCAAGGCCAGAGTCATTTTCAAAGCACTTACTCGTGAAATCGTCTCCCAGGATCTGGATGGGGAAGGAGGCCAGTGTTAGTCTCTGTTTATCGATTCCTGGACTTCATCAGGGTTTATCTCTAAAACAATAAAATTGAAAGATGGCCCCAAATTTAAATCTCTAACCTGTACCACTCACCACTCCGCTGCTACCCACCCAGCTGCCTCCTCTGTGTTTCTACCTGGAGGCTCCACAGACATCATACTGGACACAGCCAAAACAGGACTCTGAGTCTCCTCCCAGCCCCTCTGCCAGCAGCCCAGCCTGACTCCCCTTCCTCTCCCAACCACTCCAATCCCTCGTGGAAGCCAGGAGCTCCCTCCGGACAGACTGGGGCCTGAGCACCTCTCCCTGCCAGGCCACTATCTAGCCAGGTACCACCATCGCTCACCTTCCCAGGGCCTTCCCAGACCTCCTTGTTTCCTTTCTATTCCTTTTGGCCCTCTCAGCAGTAGAAAGGTGCTTTTTTTTTTTCTCTCCACGGAATCTTGCCCTGTCTCCCAGGCTGGAGTGCAGTGGCTTGATCTCAGCTCACTGGAGGCGTGTGCCACCAGGCCTGGCTAATTTTTTGTATTTTTAGTAGAAACATGTTAGCCAGGATGGTCTCGAGCTCCTGACTTTGTGATCCACCCACCTCGGCCTCCCAAAATGCTGGGATTACAGGCGTGAGCCACCACACCCAGCCTAAAGGTGCTTTTAAAAACAGAAGCCACATCATGTCACTGTCAGGCTGCAGTGACAAGGCAGTAAATAAGGCAGGTGCAGGTGTCCACACTCCCCTCAGCAGCCTCCCTCTTCGATCTCCTCTTCCCGGCTCAGTTCCTCCCAGCCTCTCGGCTCCCTTGCAGCCCTTTGAACACATGGTCTGTTTTCTCTGTCTGGAGCGCTCTTACTCCAGGTTCTTCCATGGCTGGCCTTGTTCAGGTCTCAATTCAAAGATTGCCTCCTCGGGGAAGCCCTCCCTGGCCGCCCCTCTTCATCTTCACAGCACTGACTGAGTGATCTTTCAAAGCATCCTTTGTGTGCACTTGTTTATGAGTTTCCTGTCTGTCCCCGCAATGCTGTGGCAGCAGAAACTGTCTTTCCTACTTACTGCTCAATCCCCATGGCCCAGACCAGAGTTCAATAAACATTTGTAGAATTAATCGATGAACAAAATGTGAGGCTCGGCAGGAATTCAGCTAGAGACGCCACCTGATGTGGCCCAGAATTCTGGGCTTTGCTGGATTTCCCAGCACTTGGTGGCGTTGTGCCTATTTCTCCCACTAACCCACTCCCAACCACTGACCTGAAGATCAGTGACCTTGTAGTTGCCTGGGCGCCCGTCGCTGTGCCAACTCCAGCTACAAGAGGTGGAGCTCAAGGAGGTGTTCAGGAAGCTGGTCCGTGCTGAAAGCCCAGACCCTCCAGGTGAGTGGGAGGGAAACCCCACCCTGGGGTGCTAACCCCAGCAAGAGAGAGTAACTTCTCCATCCAAGGGGTTAGGCACTTGAGGATGAACATTCACCAGGCAGATAAAGAGAGAGGGAAGGGTGTTCTGAGCAGAGGAACAGCGTGTGCAAAGGCCTAGATGTAGGAAGAGTGTGGTAACGAGAGAGGTAGGAGCCAGCCAATTCTTCTCTTTTGGAGGGAGGACCATGGTCTGCATCTGCCTTATTTACCTCCCCACACCCCCCAACTCCCTGTGCACAGCTGAGGGGTTAGGACCAGGGAGTCTCTCCAGAGCCTAGTTGCCCCACCTCCTCCCTGCTCTCACAGCTCCTGCAGCCCTCACCACGCCACTGTTCTCAGCACGAATCCAGCGGGCTCCTCCCATCCTCCTACTCAGAACCCTCCCAAGGCTCCTGCGCCAGAGTGAAGGCCAAGTCCTTCCAAGGCCTGCCCCACTGTCCCCGTCACCTCCGACCCCCTCTCCTTTCCTCCAGCCGTCTCCATCCCTCCCTCTGTTCCAGCCGCCCTGATTCCTTGTTTTTCCTGGATCACACCAGGCACACTGCTCCCTTGGGGCCTTTGTGCAAGCTGTGCCCTCTGCCAGGGGTGCAGGGGTGCAACTGCCCCCTTCGCTGATGGCTGTGGTTCCACAGAGAGAGGAGTTGGGGGTGGCAGCTTGAACAGGGACTGCTTTGAGGTAGAGAGGACTTTCCTGGCATTTGAAGTTGTCCCAAGTTGGCGGGGTGGTGGGGGCACCTTTTAGGAAATAAAGACGGCTGTTTTCTTAAAACTCAGAGCAAAGGAGGCCTCCCAGAGATGGAGCCCCAGCCCCGGACAATGGGTAGAGTCCTTTTACTTCTGCCTGGTTGATTCTCGCACAGGCTGGCTTGCGCTTCTGTGGCCATAGCGCTCTGCCAGCCTGAGTGAGGTGGGGGCTTCTGAGGGCCACAGATGCATGCAGGGACTCCCAGCTTAGTCCACCATTGCCTGTAAACTCTGAGCAGCACTGCCTTCACTCTTTCGAAAGTAGCCTGAGCCTAAAAACCATTTTTTCCTAGCAGCTTTGAGATGTTGCAACTCTTGCTGATTTAAATATATCAACTTCTCATAAAATGCAGTCCTGCACATCCGAAAACCTCACCAGCTATATTCTGGTGCTCCTAGTGGACCCTGATATAGCCCATGTGCCTCACTCTGGCCTCAGCTTCCCCGAAGGTCTCACTTGCCTCTCCCCACCCCTCTCCAGGGGCCATGGTCCCCAGGGCTACACTCAGTGGTGCCCCAGGTGGCAGGTGCGGTACAGGCTAGTCTAGCCACCACCCTATTCCTGGACCTGTGGCTCAGCCCAGGTTTCTGCTTAAATATCACCTCTTTGGGGACACCCTGCTTGTTCCCCCCAACCCCTGAAAGTCCTCTTATCCCCGTGTCCTGTCTTTTCTGGCACTGATTGCTACCTGACATATGACAAAGTTATTTTGTAACAGCTTTGTTGGAATTTACATACTGTAAAGTTCATTCATTTGAAGTGTGTCATTCCGTGGATTTTAGTATATTCACAGTTGTGAATCCATTTCACAATCGGTTTTAGGACATTTTCATCATCCAGAAAGAAACCCTATACCCATTAGCCGTCATTTCCCACTTCCTCTTCCCCTAAGTCCCTGGTAACCTTGAATTTACTTTCTTTTTTCTACTGAATTGCCCATTCTGGACTTTCCATACAAACGGAACCATATTACACTGGTCTTGTGTAACTGGCTTCTTTCACATTGCATCATGTTATTTTTAGCCATCCATTTTCCCCTAGCTCAGAGCCTTTCCAGTGCTGTTTCCTCTGCCTCCAATACTCTTCTACAAGTATCTCCTTGGCTCCCTCCCTCACCCCCTTCTCAGTGAGGTCCTCTCCATCCTCCTGTTTAAGTGGAAACCCTCACCCTCCTCCTGACCCTCCTGATTCTTACTGGCTTTTCTTTTCTTTGTAGACTGTTCCCTTTCTGGGGTTGTGCTTTCTTTACTTATCCCCCCCACCCCCAGAGAACTCCTCTACATCGTTCAAAACCCACTTAACATGGCACCTCCTCTGCGGTACCTTCCCAATGCTAAGTTAGCTTTCGCCGTCTATGCTCCAAAAATTCCTGATTCTTGCTAGACTGTAATTTGTTTGCTTCCTCTTTGGTTCCATTGATTGCCAGGCTGCCCCCACAAAAAGTCAAGGACCTTGTTTTGATCTCTGCTGTGCCCTCAGCCTCCAGAAAGAAGGCTGCACATCATAGTTGCTCAATAAATGTTTGTTGAATGAATGAAGAAATGCTAGGGTCTTCTGGGGACCTGAAGACCTGACCTAGGGTCAGGTAAGGCCATGAGCCAGCACAGGGCAGGACAGACATTGAGGGAACCACTGCCCCAGACATCTGGGTTCGGCCCTGAGATGCTCAGGCCTGGCCTTCAGAAGCCCCCACATGCCCAGGGCACAGCGGGCTGAGGCTGCCAGGGCTTTAAGTGTCCAGGGCCTTCCATGCACCCCTGTGGGGCAGATGGGCATCTCCTATACCACTGAGCTGGTCATGAAGAAAGGGGCTGCACACAGGCGCAGGCTCCAGCCTTCCCCAGTGACAAATGGCTGATAATTAATGTTGGGTCTGCACGTTATTAATCAATTTAAAGTTGAATGCGCAGCCAGAAGCGATTCCAGGAAAAAAAATATTCAGCCCTGCATCCTCCTCATTCTTACTCATCAATCACCAATTTTGCAAGCAGCTTATTAAAATGTAGAGAAAAGCGTGGCTGGAGAAATAAAAGGCCCTTAAAGGCCCAGAGATGGTTTATCAGGCGTTCACAGCATGAGTGCCTTGGGAGGTGGGGACTGGCAGCTGCAGAGCTGGGGAGCCTGGCCTCTGTACACAGATGGAAAGACTGAGACTCGAGCTGGGAGGCCATGTGAAATCCAGAAAGTTGATGCCAACACAGGAGAATGGCCAGGGCCTGGGAGCTCTGGGCACAGGGCCTGGAGGGCTTATGGTGAACAGCCAGGAGGAGTATGGCTGCCAAGCTGGAGACTCAGTGACTGCAGGGGACCAGAGCCACGTCTGGAAGCAGGGAGGGGGAAAGGCATTGTTCTGGAGTCAAGCAGATCCGGATTCGAATCCCAGCTCTTCTTCCAATTGTGTGGGAGGCAAGGTACCATCCCTCTCTGAGCCTTGCTTTCCTCTTCTGTGAACCAGGGGCGATCACTTCTCTCTGGAAGGTTTGCAGAGGCGAAGGGATGCCATGTAAAGAAAGGCCTAAGAGAGGGCCTTAGGTGCACACCAGGTGCTCACTCAATGATGGCTGTCCGTCAAAGGCCCAGCACTGGTGGGAGGGCAGCCGGGATAGCTTCTGTGCCTCCTTCAAGCGTGACAGTGCTATTCTGGGTATGGAGTTAAGTGGCTGCGACTGTGCTGCCCTTTGCCAGCATGGTCTTCGGAAGCACCAGGAGGCTGCTGTGCCTTTGCTTATGTTTCTTCCTCTCTGGGGGTGTGTTTTCTTCACATCAACCCCAGGCCCCAGCGAACTGTCATACATCCTTCAAAACTCACCTCATGTGTCACCTCCTCTGTGGTGTCTTCCCAATGCTAAGTCAGCTTCTTGCCCTCTGTGCCCCTCAAATACTTGATTCTTGCTAGATTGCGAATCCCTCCTGGGAAGGGTGTGTGCCCTGTGCAGCCCAGTGTATGGTGACACAGTAAATTGTGTTGAGTGAATAAGCAAAGGAATGAGTGAATAAACCAGTGGATGGTTCTCACAACACTGACCCTGCCCCGAGATCACTTAGAGGCCTGTCCCCCACATGCCCCACCTCCAAGACTGTGAGCTCCCCAAAAGCTAGGGCCTGGCCTGGAGGTCTTACCTGTGCCTCCCACTGCCCAGGTCAGGTCTTGGTACACACTAGGTGCTCAATACATGTCTGAATGAATGAGAAGAAAAAGAGGGGATAGGAAAGCTGAGTCCACACTTGGGACCTACAAAGAGCCAGGGAGGGCACTGGGCATTTTCGCCCATGGGATCCTTTCTCTGCCTCATGGCAGCCCAGATCACAGATGCGGATACTGAGGCAGGAGGAACCAAGGATGTGCAGGAGCCTGGATTGAAGCCATGGAGCTTGGACAACTCAGAGGGTTCTTCCCACCCCATCATGATACCTTCCAAATGAGGGAATGCAGGCGTGTGTGAATAAATCAGTGAATGCATGAGGTCTCACGTGAATGTCACCGCCCCTCCCTCAGCCTCATCCTTCCCAGGCCTCTCTCCTCGGCAGCTGGCTCAGCGCTTTTGCGTGGGGCTGTGGAATGAAAGCTGCCCCGCCCGCTCCCTGCCAATCAGCCTCCATTGTCCTGCCGCATCTGGAGCCCTCTGCAAACTGCCCGTCCCGACAGGCGTGCTCAGCATCCTCCGAGGAAGGACGTCCCCACCTCTTTCACAAGCGCCAGTTCCTAAAAGGCTGGTGATTGCGTCCTTAGCGTCCCCACTGAGCCACCCAGTGCCATGGAGTGGCGGAAAAGTCCCAGATGGCTGGGAAAGGAGCGGGGAGTGGCAGTGATTCTCACTGAGCAGGAAGCGGCTCGGCCTCTGAGGAGGCGCTGGGTATGCATTAAGTAGGAAACACATGTCTAAAATGTCCTTAGCTCTGTCCGTCAGCTCCCCCATGCTGCTGTTTCCACCAAGCCAGTGCTTCCCTAAAGGAGTGCACGCCAGCGTCACCAGGGCTGGTTAAATCCCAGATGGCTGGGCCCCACCTCAGGGTTTCTGATTGGGAGGTCTGGGTAGACCTGAGAATGTGCATTTTTTACAGGTTCCTCAGAGATGCTCTGGGAGGTGGGGGTAGGGGACTGACCACACCTTTCCAACTCCCTGGGGCCTTCAGGAACAACGGGGACCATGCCGGGCTCACCTCTGGGAAAGGCAGTATGTACCGTGGACCAGACTACACAGGGCAGCCTGGGGTCCACCCACAGGCAGAGATGGAGGCAGCTTCTTGGGCTGGTCGACTTGTGGAGCATTGTTATTAAACTGCAGTAAACCAGAAGCAAAGTGGAGAGGAGGAGGGCTCTCGGTGCAACAGCATTTGCCCAGGTGTGGCTCCAGTGAATGGTCATGATCACCACTATACAAAACCACAGCCACAGCCACGAGCTTAGGAGCACTTGCTTGCTGGGCTCCTCTCTCAGAGTGTGGCCTGCAGCTGGTTCAGTCTGTGTCCATGGTCCATCGAAATGCATCCCTTGCCTGGGGAGGTAACAACTGAACTCAACTATTGATCCTCCCTGAATTCCCAGTGGAGGCCCAGAAGGGTCAGGTGGTCTCAGCAGGTCACACAGTGCTCAGTGGGAGAAGGCCCCGGAGCTCGTGGCTGCTGTAACCTGTCAGCCTGAGTTTGAGCCCTGCAGCCCTCTGTCCAGCAGTATGGCCAGGGGCAGGCCATACTCTTGATTTATCTGTCCTCAGTTTCCACGTCTGTATTATGGGGGGAATGGTGGAAGCAGTCTCACAGGCTGATCCATTAACAGGACTTAGTGCAGGTGGGGTGTCAGGAGGAGAGAAAAGTTGGGTGGACACAGATCTTCCTGTCAGAAAGCACATACTCAGATAGGAACAAAATTAAAGGGGCTCAGACACCCCATCCCCCACCCCAGCTCCCATCACTCTGTATCTCGCAGAGCCTGTTTGGTTTGTGTTTTGTATATGGTTAGGGGAGGGAGTCTAGAGCAGAGACGGAACGTCCGGGAGAGGGGTGGAAGTGAAATCCTTCTTTTCAAGGTCAGCCCCTGCAAGCCCTTGCCTTTGCCTTCTATCTGGAATGCCTGATCACTTATCTTCCTGTGTTAACAGCCTCATCCTTCAAGGCCTGGTGCAGTCCCTTCCTCTTCCATAATCTCCTTGCCACAAGTGCCTTCAATCCTAGAACTCCCACAGAACCAGCTTCTCCCTTATGATACGAGGTGCCGCCTGCTACCATCATTGGATCAGTGAGGACCCTGATCAGACGTCACAGTTCTCTCTCTCTCTTCATCCCTCAGCTCTGTTTCCCTCGCTGTCTCATTCTTGGGAAGGTTTGCTCTTACAGTGTAACACGATAGGCCCCAGGAAGCCCAGGCTCACAGCCAGTTAGTTCAGTGGCCCCAGTAGGAGGAGGTCTCTTTTTTAGATCTGCAAAAGCGCCAGGACTGACTCTTATTGGCCTGACTCAGGTCACAAGCCCATCTCTAAGCCAATCGCATGAAGAACAGAGGGATTTATGCTCTGATTGACCAGGCTGGATCACATGCACATCCCTGGACCTAGAGGGTGCTGAGAATGGAGAGGGGAGACCTAGCCAAGTCACATGGACCAACAGAGGGGAGGAGGTTCTGGGATAAGGGGGACTGGATGCTAGACAGTGGATCCAACTGTGTCTGCCTCAGTCATCATCAGTGCTCAGGCCTGATCCTGCTGCCAGGCTGTAGCTGCATGCGTCTTATGTCCCCTTGTCCAGGGTTTGCCACACACCCCATGTGCTGGATGAAGGGGACACATATAGGAGAGTCACACTGAACAACCTTCTCCCCCGTGGCATCCCCTGAGCCTGGGGAGGAGGCAGCCCTGCCTCCCCAACTCCTGCCCTGAGCCACAAGGACCTGGATGAAGCCCCTCATCTGCGCAGGGCAGGAGGTGGAGCCCAGCTCCTCCTGTGGAGGAAGCTTCCTAATGGTCTTCCCTGGGGCCCGGTGAGGACATAAACTCTGCATCACTGAAGGTGCTGGGGCCCAGATGGCACCGCCTGGGATGCTGGAGGGGCACCATCCTGCAGCAGGCAGAGCTGGGATGGAGGCCCCAGGTCTCCTTCCGTCCCTGAGCCTGGCTGGGCTCATCAGGTATGGGGCTGAGGCTCTGGCTGAGGGACGATGTCTCCTTTATAAAAGAGTTTGTTTATTTGCTCCTAATGCCTTTCTGTGTCCTCTCGCCTCCCTAGCTGGAGTTGGTGAAACCACAGACTGTGCTCTGGACAGGGGCAGGACCCGTGCGGAGCCACCGAGATGTGATTTAGTCACTTGTTAACTGGGTTAGGCTAAAATAATCCCAGGTACTGAGATGCTGCCAAGAAGACACAACACAGAGATAGGACCCTGAGGACTGGGAGCAGCTTGTGCCCGGGTGCTGGGGGCCTCTCTGAGCCAAGAGCGAAATAATGGGAGGAGCCGGCTACAGGAGGGGGAAGGGTGCTCCCGGCAGAGGGAACAGCAAGGGCAAAGGCCCCAGGACTTGAAGAAGTTCGCCTTGGAGATAGAAAGTCAGCCAGCGTGCCTGGAACAGAGCGAGGAGGGCTGGCACTGGGACAGGAACCCTGCAAGGTGGGTGGGGCTAGAGTGCGCAGGGCCTGAATGTTGGTGGACTGTGTTTTACCTGAAGGGGCCACCATCGGAGGGGTTGATAGAGGAGACACCATTGAGATTGTTCTGGCAAGTGAGGGAACAGAAATAATTCAGGTTAGGGGCTAAAATGGGCTCCTCCCATTATTTAGCTCTTGGCTTAAATGTCGCCTTCTCAGAGAAGCTCCCAGCACCCAGGCAGCCGCTGCTCCCGGTCCTTAGGGTCCTATCTCTGTGTTGTGTCTTCTTGGCAGCATCTCAGTCCCTGGGATTAATTTAGCCTAACCCAGATGGGGAGAGGACATGTGGCAGGGAATGAGGCCTGGGCAGGCCTGGGAAGGAGCCAGGTCAACAGGGTTCTGGGACGCCCGTGGGCAGCCGGGACGGTTTTTGCAGGTATCGCTTTGCAGGGCTTTGCAGCAGCCAAGCGCTGCCCTCTGCTGGAACATCTGAGCATTACACCCGGCGCCTTTGATTTGTACTAACCCCAGAACTTACTTCCCTGAGACTTTATGGAGACACCCCTGGGATACGGTGTCCTCAGAGCTGGCAGTGGCTCACAAGTTCTCCTTCTCCTGCCTCGTAGGTCCCTGCTGGTCTGCTTAGCCCTAGGCACAGGCATCTCACTAGCTCCTTTTGACGCAGTCAGTTGTGACCCTGCGCGGTGCAGGGCAGCTTGACCCCAGAAAGAGCCATGCTTGGTTTCCTCCTGGCCTCGGCCCTGCACCAGCCCTCAGGACTGCCTGGGGGGCCTGGGGACACTGACCACCTCCCCCAAGACTGCCCTGTTCCAGCACCTCCGGGCCCTGCCCACCCCGACCCCCCACAAGCTGCCCTCCCACACCAAAGAGAAGACCTGGGAGGAAGCCCAAACAGTCTAGGCTTCCACGGAGGATGCAGCTTTCCTAGGAAAACCCCTGCAGATTCCCCAAATGCACCACACGGGTCCTCTGCCTGCCTGTGTTTTGGTTTTTTTGTTGGAGCTTCAGGCACCTCTCAAGTTTCCCTGAATGCAGAGGGAGGGTTGACAAGGGCCTGGTCATAGGAACAGCTGGGGTGAACAGAGAGGTCGGCAGGGGCAAAGCTGCAGCACAGCTAGGCTGGGCTCCCTGGGAGCATTGTGGGCCCGTCCCACCTGGGCTTCCAGGTCCTTTCATGCACCAGCCCCTGCTCCTGCAGTAGTCACAAAGGAGGGCCGTACTCAGGGAAGGCAGGGAGACCAGGAGGCCAGGGGAAGAAAAGATGGATGGGTTTCAGTAGGACCAAGCCCAAGTCAAAAGCCCAGCAACACTGTCCTGGGTCTCATTCCAGCATCGGTCCTGTAAACAAACTCCCTCATTCATTCGGCAGGTGTTTTTTGAGTACCTGCTATGTGCCAGACACGGTCTACAGCTTGAGCCTGCTTCAGTGACTAAAACAGACTCCCCTGGCCTCCTGGAGTCTGCACAGCAAGGAGGAAGGAGGACAGCAACCAACAACCCGGCAGAGAGACCGATGCTGCTGCCCTGGGAGAGTGGTGACGGGGTCAAGACGTGAACCTGAGTGAGGGATGGCGTAGGGAGTGCAGGACCGAGGCAGGCAGGAGCCCTCCCTGAGGGAGCGTCCACTGAGCCAAGACCTGAGTGACGAGAAGTCTTTACAAACCTCTCTGGGGGAAGGACGTAGAAACTGAGCACAGAATGGGTCATCGGGGAGAGAAGTGTGGGCGGTGAGGCGGAGGCCAGGTCAGCCAAATCCGAATTAATCTTCCTCCTTGCTGGTCAGGCGGCTCCATGCAGTCTTCCGGTGCTGTCCCTGCGGCCGGGGTTCAAATTCAGCACAGGGCTCTTGGTCAAGGGAACTGCGGATACCTGGGTTCCATTCTCAGCCTGTCTGTGCCTGAGTGTCCCCGGCTGAGGTCCTTCTGAGCTTGAGGATGGATCGAAGTCTAAAATCTCTACTGAGCTCATACCAATCACCAGGTGCCAGCTCCCCTTAGTGTGTCCCCTCAGGCCCAGCAGAGCACCTGGCACATGGCAGGAGACCAGCAAAGTCCCTTGAAATCAACACCAGGCTATGGGGAGGGAGAAGGGGCTCTCTGGATGTGGTGGGCTGTGGAGTCTCTCAGCCCAGCGTGGGGCCCACCTCTGCCAGGACCTGCCCTGAACCATCCCTGTCACCGATCACCCTACAGACCCCATGAGCATGTCCTGTGGGGGACTTGCAGCCAGCAGGCGGCACACATGGACACGGAGAGGTGCAACACGGGATGGGGGTGTGCCTGAGTGCTGGGACTCATCAGGGAGCAGGACCTTGAGCTCAGATTGCAATCTTCATTCATACATCCACTCATTAATTCAGTCACTCATTCCACATTTTATTGAATACCAATGGTATTCCAGGCACTAGAGTATAGTGAATAAAACAGACAAAAACCCTTACCTTCATGAAGCTAGCATGTTAACTGTAAGGAGACAAACCAAAATAAAGAATACAGAAATTTAAAATATACAGTTTTTTTTTTTTTTTTTTTTTTGAGACAGAGTCTCACTCTGTCACCCAGGCTGGAGTACAGTGGCGCGATCTCGGCTCACTGCAACCTCCGCCTCCCGGGTTCACGCCATTCTCCTGCCTCAGCCTCCCGAGGAGCTGGGACTACAGGCGCCCGCCACCATGCCCGGCTAATTTCTTTATATTTTTAGTAGAAATGGGGTTTCACCATGTTAGCCAGGATGGTCTCAATCTCCTGACTTCGTGATCTGCCCACCTCGGCCTCCCAAAGTGCTGGGATTACAGGCGTGAGCCACCGCGTCCGGCCTGTACAGTGTTTTTAAAAGCGTACAATTCAATGCTTTTAGTTAATTCACTGAGTTTCACAACCATCCCCACAATATATTTTAAAACATTTTCATCACTCCAGGCAGAAACTCCATACCCATTCGCAGCCATCCCCATGCTCCCTAGGCCTCCTTCCAGTCCCAGGTGGCCACTCATCTGCCTTCTGTCTCTATGGATTTGCCTGTTCTGGACATTTCATACCATTGGAATCACAGAAGATATGTCCTTTTGTGTTTGGTTTCTTTAACTTAGTTTATCCACGTTGTCACGTATATCAGTACTTCATTTCTTTAAAAACAATTTTTTTTGAGACAGGGTCTCATTCTGTCACCCAGGTTGGAATGCAGTGGCACAAACACAGCCCACTGAAGCCTTGACCTCCTGGGCTCAACGGATCCTCCCACCTCAGCCTCCTAAGTAGCTGGGACTATAGGCGTGCACCACCACACCTGGCTAATTCAAAAATTTTTTTTGTAGAAACTGAGTCTCACTGTGTTGCCCAGGATGGTCTCAAACTGCTGGGCTCAAGTGATCCTCCCACCTCAGCCTCCCAAAGTGCTGATATTACAGGCATGAGCCAGCGCTTCCCGAATTTTATTTCTTTTTATGGCTAAATAATGTTTTGTGTACGGACAGATCACATTGCTTATCCATCATCTGTTGATGCACGCTTGGGTTGTTTATACTTTAGGGCTGTGCGGTATATTGTAGTGACAAGTGCTAAAGTAAAAGGTCAGGATGGGGTGTGGCAGTGTGTATTGGGGAGGGGTCCAAGGGGGCCTCCTGGCCAATAGGAGAGGAGTGGGCCAGGCCAAGTCAGAGCAGATGTCCAGCGGTTACACACCTGTCATTACAATACTGAAATCTTTTCATGCCCCTGGGTTAAAGCCCACTGTCTGGACCCCCAGAGGGGCTCCCACTGCAGCTGTCCCTGTCCAGCCCTTCTCCTGGCCCTCCTCAGATGTCCCTAGGGTCTGCAATAAAGGAGTTAATACTTAGCCTAGCAGGAGGTGTTTTGGAGTGGTCGGGACCAGTGCCTGTGTTAAATATTTTGAATATACCCTAGGCAAAAAGCATGGTACATGCAAAGGCCCTGGGGCAGGTGATCCTGGAGCTGGAGCTAGAGAAACTGCAACAGGCCAGTGTGCCTGAGCCAGAGTTAGGAGGAGGAGAAGTAAGGCCCAGGGGGTCAAGCAGGGCCTGTGGATCATGACAAGGATTGGGGTTTCTATTCTGAGTGGGGTGGGGGCCTCTGGAGGGTACTGAGCAGAAGAGGGCCATGGTCTCACTTAAGTTCAGCCAAAGGATTGGGCTGGCTGAGAGCTGAATCAGGGAGGGTGGGGAGGGTACTAAGGCCATTCAGAGGAGAGGGGAGGGCAACAGGAACCAGCGAGGGGTGTGGAGGCTGGGAGGAGTGAGAGTGGCTGGGTGGGGGCCTGGAGAGAACAGGAGTGGGGAGGAGCAGGCTTCAGGAAGCTGGGGGTGAGGTGGGCCTGGGCATACTAAGCTTGTGCTCTCATAGATGTGGTGGAGGCATCTGGACCTTGGCCCTGCAGTGAGCAGAGAGGTTGAGCGAGGGCGTCGTCAGCACACAGGTGCTGGGTGAGCACGTGCATGAATGGCTGGCAGCTCCTCTTCCCCCTCCACTTTCATCCGTTCCTTTGCCACCCACTGCGTGAGCACGCTGCCCTGTTTTAAGCCCTGAGGACTCAGCAGTTACGGGACAGACACGAAACAAATCCAGTGTGAGAAACAGATGGTAAACAACGTGATCAGTGGGTCACAGAACACTAGGCACCGGAGAAGAAGAGAAACAGTGGGGGCTGTGTTAGACAGGGTGGGGGGACTGTGCTCTAGTACTGTGGTTTCAGTGTGTCCCCCAAAGTTCATACATTGGGAAGTTAGTCCCCAGGGCAGCAGTGGTGAGGGTCGGGGCCTTGAAGAGGGTGTTGGACCAGGAGGTGTTCATGTTGTCTCAGAAGTGGGGTAGTTGTCCTGGGAGCGGGCCCTGATAAACAGGATAGGTTCTGCCCCCATCCCTCCCTAGTGCACGTGCTCTCTGGCCCTTCCACCTTCTGCCACGGGAGGATGCAGCAGGGTGAGGGTGGCCTTTGCCACGTGCAAGCCCCTCGACCCTAGACTTCCCAGCCTCCAGAACTGAGCAATAAATATCTGTAATACATTTATAACTACCCAGTCTCAGATATTCTGTTATAGCAGCACAAAATAGACGAAGACAGCAAGTGATTCTGGTTTTCCATTTGTGGTAGTGAAAGAAAAACTCCCTTTCAAATGCGTTTAACTAAAAATAGTTAAAAGAAAAACATGACTGGGATAGTGGTACAGAGGCTCTTAGCATATTGCAAAGTCATCACGGCTGTCAAGGTTTGGGATCGATTCACGGTCTCCTCCCCTGCCAGGCCAGGTTTACCAACCCATTTTACAGATGAGGAGACTGAGGCTGAGAGAAGTGGAGGGGCTTGCCTGCAGACCTCCTGTGCACACTCTAGGGCTCTTTCTTCACCAAGAGGCACCAACATAGTTCTCTGAGTTATTATTTCTTGCTATTTCTCTTCCTTTTGGTGGATGAATTTGGGAGCTCTTTAAAACATCAGGGGAACTTTCCAGATGCAAATATTCCATCCAGCCCATTAACTAAAGTCACAGTAAATAAACTATAATCACAGGACCTATTATTAGTGTGGACTCGAAAGTAATTGCTCAGTGCAGATTTAGACTGTAGGAAGAATGGTGTCTGGGGTGGGATTTTCACCAGACCTTCAAAGGGTGAGGAATGTGAAATAAGTAGAGCTACAGGGTGGTACCCATGTTCCCACTGAACCAGCTGGGGGTGAGTGAGGGAGTATGGCTTGAGATCATTCATTCATTTAGTTGGCAAACATTTATTAGCACCTACTGTCTGCCAGGCCCCATTCAGTGCACTGGGGGATGCCACGATAACCAAGACAGGGGGTGACCCTGCCGTGTAGACAGGACATTCTCTTGAGGGAAGACAGATGTTGAGAAAGTACAATTAGGATGACTTTAAATGGTCTAGAGGAAGTAAACTGGGTGGGGAGACAGTGCCTGGGGGCCATTTCTTCAGGGGTGCCCAGGAAGGCCTCCCGAAGAGAGAGCTGTGCAGAGAGCTGGGGGAGGGGATAGCAGGTGCAAAGGCCCTGAGGCAGGAATGAGGCTCTCATGGTCGGGAGTAGACGGGGGTGGCAGAACGGTGGGGCAGAACCAGGCTTTCGGTTCTGAGTGCAGTGGGAAGCTGGCGAGATGGGTCTGATTTGCATTTACCATGATACACCACAATACGGAAATAGGCAGTGACTCCAACTAGGGTGAAGAAAGGCCCTGACCCTCCCAGGAAAAAGATGCCCGCTGGTTCCCAGCCCTGCGGGTGGCTCCGTGTGCCAGTTTCTTCCACACCCCTCTCCCAGGGCTGAACCAGCATGGAGACTGAGGTAGGCTTCCTAAGGCCAACAGCGCTGTCATGATGATGATGACAAGCAGCCCTCACCGAGCATGTACGGTGTCACCCCCACCGCGGTGGGCACAAACTGGCATCTTCTCCTGTCATCATCCTCACGTCTGTCCATTCTGGGTAAGGAATCTGCCTTTCCCATTTTCCATATAGGAGCTAAGACTCAGAGTCAGCAGCCCCTTGCCCAGGGTCATACAGCAGGCAAGCAGTGATCAGGATCTGAGCTGAGGTCTGAGGGCAGTGTCCATGCCTGCTGTGTCCCCAGCCTGCCTACCCCACTCTGCCCCAAAACAGTCTCTCTGGGCTGGGTGACCAGCAACCTCAGTCCTCCAGCGCCAGCCCTGCGGCAGCCCAAGTTACCAGCCAGACTGGGGGTAGAGGAGAAGTGTGCAAGCAGAGGGACCGCGTGGAACCACCTTCCAAATTCCCTCCCTGGTTAAGGACAGCAGGTGACAGCCACCTGCAGGTGAGGACTCAAGAAGACATTCTGTCTGTGTTCCCCACAGGAAGGGCCTGGGCAGCCTGGAGAGCCTCGCATTGGCCAATACCCACATGCCCATCAGGCCAGCCAGTCTCAGACGGAAGTCCAAGACATGGTCTCGGGCCTTCTGTCCGTCTGTGAAATGGGGTAACAGCACATGGGCCTGAAGGCTTCAAGGGGGTTCACTTTGGTAACGGCTATTCCATCACAACCACTAGCCTGTAAAACTGGAAAGGAGCTATGAAGGTAGGGGGGCTGTTGTCAACCGTGGGCGCTCACTCCAGCAAGGACCTACCCGACTGCAGCTGGACACCCTGTCTGCTGCAGGCTCTGCTGGCAGGGCCGCCATCACGGAGGCCTAGTTTTCTGGTCCTTAAACATGCTATCCTTCTTACGTCAGAATCCCAGGATTGAATGAGTATTGAAGGTGACCCTACACATTGCTGGGTTCCTGTCTGCCATGAAGCCCCGCCCTCCACGTGTCCCCTCTGCTTGCACACTTCCCATGACAAGGATCTCCCTCTCTCACCAGACAGCTCTGATGAGGGTGCTTGCCCTGAGCAGAGCTGAAGTCAGCATCCTCCTAACATCACCCTTACTGCTGCCGGGGCTGCTCTGGTCGGCTCAGTTCCGTGCTGGCTGAGTGACACAGAGCAGGTCTCTTTGTGTCTCTGAGCATCAGTTTCCTCATCTGTAAAAGGGACTCAGTAATCACTTTCTTCATATGGCTATTTGGGGCATCCGAAGAGATGTCATAATAAGCGGGAGTTCAATAAATGCTAGCACTCTTCCCTGTTCCTCTTCCTCTGAGGGTCCTATCTATGGCCTCTGAGCCCAACAACCTGTTTTTCTGTCCCAGGACAACCCTACACAAGGACTTGTGGGCTAGAATTGCACCCCCCGCCGCCCGGCGACCCCGAGGCTATTTCTTCTTGTTGGTGATACCTTCAGGCCCTTTTGCATCCCACGCACTCCTTCTGATCATAGCCCAGGCTGCCCTCATCACTTTCTCAGGGCAGGAACCAGAGCTGAGCTTGAGACCCAGATGGGGTCTAAGCAGGACTGGGAAGACTTATCACCTCCCCAATTCTGGGCATAGATCTTGGTTACTACGGCCAATGATCCTGGGAAACCTCTTTGTACCAGTGACTTCTGGTGAGCTGAGTCAGTTCAGAGCCTGAAGCTGGGCCCATCTCCCCTGTCCTCAGTTCTGCCCACCCCAGAGTTCTAGGCTTAGGCACCTGGAATGGCAGGCAGGAGAATGGGACTGGCAGATGCTGCTGACACTGTTTCTGCCATCAGAGAGCCCAGGGCTGTCACGGCACCCATCATCATCTGATGTCTGTCTCCTCCACTGGACGGTCAGCCCCACGAGGCAGATTTTCCTATCTGTCTTATTCACTGCTAAGTCCTGGTGCCTAAAACAGTGCCTGGCACACAGTAGGTGCTCGGTAAATTTTGGATGACTGAATGAGCAGGCTACCCCCGGTATGCCGCCAGGCCAGAAAAAGCATCCAGACACAGGCTTTGAGATGAGTATGTCAGGGGGGATGTGGGGTGTGGAAGGAGCTTTGGGGGCCCCAGGCTCCACACCAGCTATGTAGTGATGCCCCTACCCTGGGCTGGGGGACCCGCCGTGTGCCCCATGCCTGACTTAGCCAGGTCCTAGGTGGTCAGGTGCAGCTGCCCTCTGAAAACCCCGCCTGAGCTGGAAAAACCCACAACCTCCACTACAGCTGGGACCAGCTGAGTTCTCTTCATTGGTCTACCCCCTGCCCCACCCCAGATACCACCAGAAGAGGAACAGAGACCCTGCAGGAGGTATGAACTCAGCCATGCGCTTGGAGCCGCTGGGACACACGGCCTTCCGCCCTCCCCTCAGTCCACCCTGCAAAACCCCCACCTCCCTGGGGAAGGCCAGGGGGGTGGGGGACGGCTCTCTCACTGGAAAACTGTGTACTCCTCCAGGGCAGGACCCTGACATGAAGTGGGGACCGAGAGATACTCACTCAAAAAATAGTCGCTGAGCTCCAGCTCCATGCCAGGCTCCACACAAGGTGCTGGGGAGACAAGGAGAAAGTGGAGCGAGGTCTCGTCCTCAGGTCGCTGACACTCTGGCGAGGTGTATGCCAGGCTCTGTCCCAGCTAAGCACAGGACGTGTGTCCCCTCATTTATTCGCTGCAACTCTTGGAGGAGGCACCATTTCATGCCTGTTCTCCAGATGAAGCAGCTAGGAAGGCTGCCTAGAGACCCTGCGGCCACAGACCGAGCTTCTGACTGCAGCGGGGGCTCCGAGGCCTCTGTTTTCAGCCAGTCTGAGATGGGCATGTTTGCAGTGGGAAGTGCACACCCAGTCAGAGTACCCTCCCAGGTACACTTATCCAGCAAGCCGAGTGTGCCACCCCATTGTACAGAGTAGGAACAGGAGGAGGCCCAGACAGGCTGAGTTGTTTGCCCAGGGTCACACAGCAGGTGAGTGGCAGAGCCGGAATTTGAAGCCCTGTCTTCTTGACTCCGTGGTTGTTATCTGTTGCCACACTGCCTCTCAGTGAGTGAAGGACTAGTGAGTGACTGAGGCAGGGACTCAGGCCCTGGAAGAATGTGGGAACTGCCACCTTCTCTCAGCCCCCGTCTGCATTAATGGGAGACAGGGTAGGCACGCAGGTCCTCTCTCTCCTTGAACACTAGTGTCTCTCAGCTGCCAACTTGTGCAGTCCACGGGCATTAATTGAGCACTGCAAGTTATCAGGCACAGAGGATAAAGCAGTGACTGACAGACACGGTCCTTGCCTCCACCAGTAGGGAGATGGCCACATGATAGTAAACCGGTGTGTAATTATTATAGCGTCCCTTCTCACGTCGATGACTGTGAGGGAGCTGGTGGGGCAGGAATAGACACTGTGCCATGCCTGGAGTCACAAGAAGGAGCCAGCTGTGAGCGTGGGAAGAAGAGCGTTCCCAATGAGTGTGGCAGCTGTGCAAAGGTCCTGGGGCTGGGAAGAGCTTGGGAGTTGGGGGCTGACAGCGGGCCCCTTGGCTGGAGAGGCATGAGTTGGGGCATGACCAGAAAGGAAGGTGAAGGTCAGCAGGGGCAGGGGGAGGCATCTGCACAGGTCCCTGAGAGCCAAGGATGACCAACACGGGGTGGGAACCGGAGCCACGACATGGTCAAGTTTCAGGATAAATAGATCCTTCTGACTGAGCAGCAGTCAGAAGTGGTTTAGAGCAGCAAGAGGGGAGACAGTGAGGGGCCCAGCATGGCAGCCAACCTTGCAAGGAGATGCTGAGAGCGCAGTGACTGACAAGGCGGAGGGCTCCTGCCTCTGACCTCCAAGCTGGCCAGGTGGGCACGTGGGCCCCACAGCCATGCAATGCTCAGCGTGGAAGCCCATAGAGAATGCCCACTGGGCCCCAGGCCAGCTGAGAGGCTGGTCTCACTCTGACCTCAGCACCCCAGCCATTGTAGCAGTCCAGGCCCACACCTTCCTCCCCAGCCCTGACCTGAGGGAACTGCAGAAGAAGCTTAACTGCCCTTTGTCAGGGATAAAAAGAGAGTCGGGGGTGAGAACTGTGTGTGCCCAGCGGTGTGCAGGGTGTCGATAAGCACTCGGCAGCCATTTGCTGTGATTAGCACCTGCACACATTAGATCATCAGACTGCCACAGCCGACCGATGCGTTGATTCCCTTATCATCCTCGGTTTTGGAGATCTGCCCAAGGTCACACAGCTAGTCGGTGACAGAGCTGGGATGCAGCACTCCAGAGACCACATGCTGGACCACAGCTGCTGCCCTGCGCTACACGGGGGCCATTGCTTCCACTCAAGAATAAGGGAGCTGCACCCATGGAGCTGGGCAGTGCACAGCCTGCACCCCTCACCCTGCCCGGCGGCCCTGCTCTCATTCATCCCACTCTACCGACCCCTACAGTCTTTGGTTGCCTTTGTCGAGCACCTGTCATGGGGTACCCACTCTTTTAGCACACTGAGTGCATTCACTTATTTGGTATTCACGTCAACCCTCTGTGAACGGGAGAACCAGAATAGATGTTTAGAGAGGAAAAGCAGGCTCAGAGAGGAACGAAGACTTCCCCACGGGTCTCCCTGGCACCTCACATCCAAAGGGGGCAGGGTTATCTCTCCCTCCACCCTGCACCTCTGCCTGTGTCGCTGTATAGACAAAGGGTGCCACCGTCCACCCAGTCGACGAGCAGCTGGATACCTTGTTCCTATCCCATCTCTCCTCTCCCACCCACACTTCTCCCCAAAACACCTTTTCTCTGCATCCCCACTCTCATGCTTCAGTGCAGGCTTCCACCTCTTCTCTCCAGAGTCACCATCCCAACCTCTCCTCTGGTATCCCAGCCTCTAATCTCTCCCCACTAATCCTTCCCCCATGAGGGGATCTATTTAATCACAAACCTCACCATGTCCCTCTTCTACTCAGAAACCTCCTCGGACCCCATTACCCTCATAATGAAGCCCAAACCCCTGGCAGGTTAAGTCTCATGACTTTCTGCTGCTTTTCACCTCCAAGCCTCTGCACACATTGTTCCATCTGCAAGCAATACCTTTCCATGCACTGTCTGCCCAACAAGCTTCTGCCCATCCTTCAAGACCCCGTTTCAACATCTTGTCCTCTAGGAAACTTCTGTTTTCTCTTGCTATATCTCTTTTTCTCAAAAACCTTGCCCCTCCTTCCCTCATCTTACATAGTATTATTTGATCTACATTTCCATCGAAACAGTGAATTCTACCATATTATAATTGTGATCATGTTCACTCAGTATTGTAACTATTACAAGGTACTTGCATTAGAACGTTTGGTTCTGTGTGACAGTGAGCCCACTTCAAACTGGCTCATGTGAAATGGGCATATGGGTGGCATAACCTCCAGGTTTCAGGTGTGGCTGGCTCCAGGGCTCCGGTGATGAGAACTGCAGCCTCTCGTGCAGGCTCCTCCCCATGGGGGCCCCAGTAAAGCAGGGGCTTCTATCTCTCCAGGGGTAAGCTCAGGCCCAAGGTGGGATGTTCTGTCTCTCCATGACGCTGGCAAACGTCTGGGCTTGCCTCTTACAGCCCTGCTTGAGTCACGCACTGGTCCTGGCTCCCCCAGAGTCCCAGAGATTAAAGAGGTGGCAACCAGAAGGAGGCAAGTGGCTGGGCAGGAAGCATGCTGGGTGTCCACCGCCACCCAAGGCATGCTACTCCCTTCCTCCAGGCAGGAGATGGGGCCTTGGCTCCCCTTGTTTCCCATGCCTGGCCTGGACCTGACCCAAAGCAAGCGTTGGTCAGCACTTACGGACGCAGGACCAGGCAGATGGAGCGCGAGGTTTGGGAAGGCTCAGGGTCACAGGGATGGGGCCAGGCAACCAGTGGCCTGTGCTTGCTGGTCCCTCGGCCCTACACACAGCCCAACTCCACCTGCACGTCTGTGCTGACCCAGCCTCCACAGGCCCGGCCCTGCTCTGCACCTACCCTGTCTGGTACCCCAATATCAGTGCAGGGGTTCCCACGTTGGGACACTCAGGGCCTTGCAAGGACCTCAGGGGAGCAGTGCTTCTCTCTAAATCGTACTTCTTTTAATGTTTATTGGTTGAGGAAAGTGACTAGCACATGGAATGCACAATTTGCAATACTGATAGAAAAGTTATGCTTTAGTGAAAATTATTTTAGATTGATATAAATATATTAGGCCAATATGAACACAGGAAGGGTGAGAAGTAGGGGCAGAAGAGCGCTTGGCACAAGGTGTGCCAGGCTTGGAGGAACCCCCTGGGACAGCTGGGAGAGGGAGGCACCAGCCCTGCTGAGCCCAGACCTCCGAATCCAGCGCCCCATGAATGTCCCTCCTGTGAACTCTGCAGCTGCCCAGCCTGGCTCTAAAACAACTGCAACAACAAAGCGAACACCGGCAGAGCACGCAGCTGGACCTGGTCTGACTGCTCCACCTGTGCGCACTCACACAGCTTTCACCCACAGGTGGATGTAGATGCCCTGTTAATCCCAGCGTCTAGATGAGGGGCTGCAGTGGGGTCCCCTTCCAAAATCCCACAGCTGGTGGCAGAGGAAACTCCTGGCCTTCACCCCCAGGCTACACTGCCTGCTGACAGGTGCAGGGTTTGAGGGGAGACACGAGGGGCATGGCAGCCCTTGGGTGCAGGAGGGAGTCCACGTCCTGGGGCTCCATCTCTGCACACAGGGACCCAGCATCTCTGGTTTAGTGTCTGTGGCTGCTCCATCCTGTCCTGCCATTGACCACTACTTTTTAATGATGCCTTCTCTCGCTCATGTTACACCCCCCCTGCATCCTTCAGGGGACTCTCACAGGCTCCTGAGTAGAGGCTCAGAAGCACAGGGGCTGCTGTAGGTGCCCTCTGCTCATGTGTTCACCGGTTCTCCTCTCAAGAGCAGGACTCTTGAATCCTGCAGCAGCCGAAGCATCTCAAGCAGCATCTGTCTCCCACGGCCGCTTCCTCCAGCCAGCGTGGCCTAGTGCAGTGTGAGCTCCTGCAGAAAGTGTCTGCAGGGCCACAGCTCCCTCACTCATCCCCAGCCACAGCAGGTTCCATTGGCCACAGCCGTCCTTGGCACACTCAGCAGCAAACCTGGCAAGGCGGCAAGTGGGGATCAATGCCAGCCCTCGTGACTTTCAGATCTCCATCAGCCAGGACTCCAAAATAGCATCAAGAAGCAGTGGATATGCTCCATTTCAGGAGCATATCAGGGACTGCTGCTCAGCTGTTACAGGGCCAGGGTCTGATCTTCTCCCCCAAGACAGGGGACAGGGTACCTCAGTGATACTTGGTTTGCTGCAGAGGGAGGTGTTTGCCAGGCTTCCAGAAGCCCACACATATTTGCAGAGCTAATTGCTTCCGGCTGCTTCCCCCCTCCATCAGCCTCCTGCACGTGAGGGGTAGGGCTGGGCAGAGATGTTAGGAGGGCCCTGCACAAGCCTGCCAGTGAGGTCCCCCCAGCACCAGAGCCCGAGCCCATGTCTATGAATAGAAAAGCCTGTGATTTGGAAACTCAGCATGGAAGAGTCTGTGGTTTAGAGATTCCACGATTCCGTCTTCCAGACATAATGCCGAGTGGGGAAAGAGTTGCAGAAAAAGATATGCAATGTGATTCTACTTATGTAAAGTTTAAAAACGTGCACAAGTGTTTATATGGTTTGTGGATACCTCTCTATGCAGGAGATTCACTACAGAGTGAATTCACCATGGGGATGGGAAGAGGGCAGGGCTGGCGAGGGGATTTAACAGAGGCAGTGACCCTGGGCTTCCATCATATTCGTCATGTTCTGTTTCTTGTAGTGGGTCAGGGGTATATAAGAGTTCATGGTATTCATCTTTATGCCTTTTGGCATATTTTCAATCTTTTATTTTAAAAAATTCATAATATGCTGGGTTTGGTGGTGCATGCCTGTAGTCCCAAGCTAAGGCAGGAAGATCACTGAGCCCAGGAGTTTGAGGCTGTAGTGTGCTATGGTTGCTCCCGTGAAAGCCACTGCACTCCAGCCTGGGCAGCATAGTGAGACCTCATCTTTAAAAAAAAGAAAAGAGAGAAATTCATAAAACGATGCCATTTTTAGGGCCTATGTAATACTTCATATTTTCTATAGGCATATATATGTAGATGAGTGCATAGAAAAAGTTCTGGAAGGATCCACTCCAAACAGATGACAGTGGTCACCTCTGCAGAGATTGGAAAGGGGAATAAGATTTAGTGGGGTGGGAGGTAAAGGGGGCTTTATTTTGTTTAAGGAGAATAAATTTTCTTATCATTTGTGCACTTAAGATTTCATTTATTTAAAATGTGAAGCTTCAGCTAAAAGAAAATAAAGTCTCCAGACTTGAAGGCTATGTGGCCTGAGATTTAAAGAGTCAGAGTGTTGACAGCTTTGCAGTTCCATAGTTGGAACAGAGCAGCGAGGGTGGGGGGTTCACTTCTACCCAGCGCTGGATGAAGACCCTGAATCCCTGGGATTTGGGGTTCCCTGCCTTGAAGGGCTCTGTGACTGTCATATCTGTGGACTGCATGCTCCAAGGTTCTCCATCCTCTCTCTTCCCAAATGCTGTTGTGCTCCTCCCACCTTGGGGACAGATGGCGGCAGGTTGCAGGAGTGAGCCGATCTGCAGGAATGTTCCTGCCAACCTGCAGGGTAGAATTTTCCGGTTGAGGGAGGGGAGATGGATGTGAGATGTTTCTGGACCTACCCCTTGGCAGCTGCTCTCGCCTTCTGATGCAGGTGGCTTCCCGCAGTCCACAATGATGAGGCAAGGGCAGGGGTGAACTTGGGCACTTACAGAAACTCCAGGGGATGAAAACACTGTCTGAATGCTAGGTTCCCACTGTGCCCTAGTCCCCAGCCTGCAGAGGTGGGTGAGTGGGTGGGTGATTCTGTGATACAACCGGGGTCACATGGCAGCAACCCCAAGGCTGGCTGCCCCCGCTTCCCACTCCAGACATCTGGTTACAGCTGAGAAAGTGAGGAAAGGGGACAATTCCATCCAAAGTCCTGTAGCGCCACTTCCTGTGTGATCAGGACCCTCTCACGACCACAGGCTTTGCATCTGGGAGGTGGGGCTGACAAATCTGCCCTGAGATTGGATGGCGAGGGCTTGGGGTCGTGAGGTAGGTGAAGCCCAGCCTGCACAGGCGGGCACGCCCCTTTGCTGAGTCTCTCTGACCTCTCGCTGCCTGAAGGGATGAGCCTGTGGGTTCTGGAGTCAGAGATCGGAGTTGGAATCCCAGCTCCACACTTTTTGGAGCCTCCTTTGTGCCTGATCCGGTGCCAGATACTGAATGTCAGAAATCAAAACAGTACAGGTGGGTTGTAGGCACTGTCCAAGTAAATGATGTTTTGTAAAAGCCTAAAATCTTGGCATTTGTATCTCAATGCCAGGGTCCTTGCCATTTGCCCTACTTTGAAATAACAGCATAACGTGGAAGGAAAAGGATTGTACATTTACAAGAGGAAGTGCTGAAGAAGGAACGGATGTGCAGATGCATGTCCTGGGCCTCCCAGGGAGCAAAAGAGAAAGCCCAGGAAAGGGGCGCTGGGTGCTCTACACTCAAGGCATCCAGTTCACCAATCTGAGCCTGTTTCCTCCTCTGAAAGATGGAAGTGAAAAGAGAATCACTACTTGAGCAAGGTGGCTGAGAGGGGCATTGCTCTAGCCCGAGCCAGACTGTGAGTTAGAGTCTGGGCTCTACTACTGCCTTGATGGGAGACCCCCGTAGGTGGTGCAACGCATCTAAGCAGGAATGGTAATTATGTTCACTTCATAGGGCGCTTCTGAGAATTCACTGAGACCATGAAACAATTGGACCTGACACAAAGTGAGCCCTCCTGATGCAGTGGCTGAATTTTGATGTTATTAAAATCTTTTTGAAACTCCAGTGAGAAGAGGAGTGGGGCAGGCTCTGCAACATGTTAACCCACAGAAATATGAATTCCTCACATGACTCAGGGAGGGAGGTCCGGGCTACAGGAAGATTGGTCATGCATATGGATTCACCTACAGAGGGCAGATAGGGAAGCATGATGCAGTTCTGATCGATGCCTCACCTCAGCCACCTGAGGCTGCAGCTCCAACTTCTGCTCCCTACCAGGACACTGAGCTGGAAGAATGGGATCCTAGTCCTACCTCTGCCACTCTGCTGTGCAACTTTAGGCAAATCACTTACCTCAAGGTTCATTTCCTGTAAAGGATGGAATGGAACTCAAGGTTGCAGCATCACTCCTACATTCGGTGAGTGTGAGTCCAGAGAGAATGGAAAGAGGAAGGGAAATGGCCCTGTGGGCTGCCAGCCATGACCAGCCAATTCCCAGTCTCAACTACTCCCTCTCTCATTTATTCCTCCCAGTGAGGCAGCTTTCAAGCAGTCAAGAGCCAAGCCTCTGGAGCCAGACTGCCCTGGCTACACTGCCAGCCAGCTATGTGGCTTGGGCCAGTTGCTGAACCTCTGGCTTTAGTGCGCTCCTCCATGAAGTAGGATGATAATATTAGGCCTCATTGGGGTTGTCTTGAGGATTACCGTGTACGGAAGAATATTATCTACATGCCTCTGAGATAGGTCTGGGATTCCTGGTTTACAGATGAGGAAGCAGAGAGGATCAGATGAAGATCAGATAGGAAGAGAAATCTGTGTGGGAAAGGCGGGTGTGGGAGCCGAGGATGGATGTGCGCTTCTCCTCTCCACCTCCCTGTCCCACCACTGCACCACGCTGACCTCCTCTGGGCCTCTCTAATACACCAGGCTGCCTTCCGCCTCAGAGCCTGGACGCCAGCTCCTCCCCTGCTTCTTGCGTCATCCGAGTCTCAGCCACACGTGCCTCACAGAGGGCCTTCCCGACCACCCTGTCTGATGGCGGAAGCCTCCTTCCCACCTCCCTCGGGCTCCCTGCCTCCCCTCTTCCTGCTCCCTTTTCATCCTGATTCTTACCACCACGTGCAATCCTATATCTGCACACTTACTTCCTGTCTCCCCCTTAGACTGTAAACATCATGAGGGCAGATACTTGCCCGGCACATGGAAGGTCCTCGGGAGAGGAAGAGGCACCATAGCTAGACCAGAAATTCTCCCCAGCCCCGTGCAGCCCCCTTTGGGACAGCACTGGCACAAACGAGGACTGCTCTGCCATCCGCCGTGCAGCTTAGTGGTGTGGTGCGCCCTCCTGAAACCCCGTGTTATAGCTGTAATGATCCCTTTCACAGTAGCATGATCAAGACTCCCAGGAGAGACGCGGCTTGCCAAGGTCTCATCGCCCTTCAGTGGCAGAGCTAGCCTTGGAGACGGCCGGCCTCACTCCAGGGCCAGAGCCCCGAGAGCTCCGTGGCTCGCGTGTCTCAGTGCCGAAGGCAGAGAAGCCGCCTTGGAAAGCAGTGACATCGTAGGCTCCGCGCGGCGCGTGCATTTTAGCAACAGAGTTCCAGGTTTCCAGCGCGGGCCAGGAAGGGGCCGGCGCCCCGCGCCCGGCCGGGTGTGTGACTTTGCAGCGAGGGCGCCGCGGAGCGGCCGCGCCTGATGCTGCTGTTGCCATGGCGACCAGCGCCTCGGCGATTGGTCCGGCGCGGCCGCACTACGTTGCTCCTTGGGCGCCGGGGGGAGGCTCCTGCGCGCCCGCCCCTCCTCCGGATGCTGCGAGAGCAAACAGGGGGCAGCCTCCTCTCGACCCTCCCCTCCTCATCCTCGCGCCCCGCACCCCGGATGTAGGGGAGGGGAAACACCACAAGGTGGGCCCAGGTAGCAGCGAGGTGGACTCCCCCGCCCAGCCTGGCGACCATGGTTACTCGACGTCCTCGCTCGCTCCTGGGCACGGTGTGAGCGCGCTCTACGTGCCAGGGCCCTTCACAATCCGCTGCTGGCGCCGCCCCCCGCTCCCGCCCCAGCCTCCCTGGAGGAGCCCGCCACCCCCGGGAATGTGACTCGCCCCGCGATTTAATTTTATTCCCTTCCACGTCTTGCCTGAGCCTCCTGCTCCTCTTGCAAACACTTTGAGCCTCCCCGCTGGAGAGAGAGCCAGAACAGGGAAGAACGGATTCACACAGGATGGCTTGCAGAAGACGCTATTTGTGAGTATATGTGGCAGGGTTCTGCCTAAAGCCAGAGGCCAGAGGGGCCTGGCTGAGCTGGAGTGAGGGGCTTCGTGGGGGGAGGGGCAGGTGGATGTGCAGGTGACTTGCAGAGAGAGCTGGCCACCCAGCAGGGATGCCAGCATTCGGCCCCTGCAGCGGAGGTGTTTGTTGGTGATGACGATGAGAAAAAGGCTATTAGTCAGCAGGTCTTCAGCAGGCTGTGAAATTCCCAACTCTGAGAGCAGGTATCCCCCCTTCCAGATCCACATTCAGGGTGCCCAGACTGGCTCCTACTGTTTTGGCTTTGGTTTAGCCCATAGCCTGTTTGGGGAAAGCCTCTCTGCCCAGCACACCCATGGCCAGCCCTTCAGCCATGCCTGATAGAAGGTCGCAGGCAGGCTGAGGCAGTGGGCAGGATGCTGTGTCCTCCAAGGGCAGGTGAAGGTCCAGCCCACCGTCCCTAGCACAGTGGCATCAGTGTCCAGCTGTATGCCCAGGTGTTCTGTGGGCTGGCAGCAGAGCGTCTGTGTGCTGGGCCTCACGCCAGCAGCAGAGGCTGTGAAAGTCTGCACGGGGCGGTGACATCACGGGCCCGGGTATTTATGGAAACCAAAGCCTGTGCTTCGTTTAGCCAGGCTTCCCAGGGGGCAGTGGGGTTCGAATGCCAGCTTCCTTCACAGCTCTCTGGGCGCTGCACTGTGCTGTTCTAGGAGGAGCAACCTTTGCCCTCCGCTGGGACCCTTGGCTGCGGGGGTTGAGGCCCAGCGTCAGGTCTCCACCTGCCTAAACTATTTGCCCAGGGCCCACTCGTTTGGGCTGTGCAGTGACCTCAGACCTTAGGAGGTTAGAGATTACGGCTGAGTCCTCTTGAGCTGGGCTCAGTCGCAAGGCTAGGAAAAGGAGGCCTGGAACAGTATGTGGGGAGCCTTCTGGGGGCTACCCCGAGGCCTCCCTATTCGATGGAGGCCTCTTACCACAGCAAGGGCCTGTGGAGCCCCTGATAGAGTGGCAGCTCCCCGTCACCTCCACTGAGGGAAAGTAAACACACCTCTGCCTCTGCTGCGTCAGCAGACCCAGGCAGGAGCCCGCGGGGGATGGCGGTGGCCTCTGGTTCGCTGTGATGCTCACTTGCTTTTTTAGTGGAGAAGCTCACAGGTTGGTTGCTCGATGCGAGCAGAACACACCAAAGTTCTCACTCCCTGTGGCAAGGCCCTCGCTGTATTTTCGGAAACAAATAGTAAATCCTTTCCCAGCGTGGAACTTCCTCCACAGTGGCTGGGAATAGGTCCTCCTGAGCCAGCTGTCTCCTCCCTGCCACACCTTTGCCTGGGCCCAGGAACCTGATGCCAGAGAAATTCTGAACTCTCAGGGGCTGTTATACCCTCAGGGAGGGGAGATGTCATGAGGATGAAATGTGACAATTCATGTTCAGGTTACTTGGCCCAGTGCTTGCTTGCCTCCAGTGCTCAGAAACGTCATCCTCACAAAGGCCGTGTCTGGGCAGGCACTAAGACCCCCATTTTAGAGATGGGGAAATTGAGGCTCAACACAGTTCTACTGGAACCCTGGAGCATACTAGCCTGGGGTGGGGGTTGTAGCCCAGGAGCTATACTGGAATCACTTGAGGAGCAGTTAAAAAAAAAGTATGAGTCGCACCCCCAGACATTCTGGTGTCTAGGTCTGGGGGAGGGCTCAAGCCTCAGGATCTTTTTCATTTTCCAGATCATTTTAATGGCCAGGTGTGGTTGATGTTCCCGGGATGCAGCTATTCACTGTGGCTGCGTTGCCCAAGCCCATCCAATTGCGGTTTTGTGGGGACAATGCTCTATATGAATTCTAATACTCTTCCCTGGAGAGTCTGCTTCAATCTGTTGGGGGCCCAGCCACCTGCATTTGAACACATGGCGCTGGTGGGTTTGCTGATTCCTGGACTAAGCTCGTCTAGCCTTCCTGCCTGAGAGGGGGGGCTCAGCACTCACTGTCTTCCTTTCCTGTGGGTCTTTTCACTCTTCTCCAGTTCTCAGGCTCCCACAGTCTGAGCATTGTGACTTCCAGGCCATCCCTCCTCTGCCACCAAACCTATTGGCACCAAAATACCAAATAGACTTGGAGGGGGTGGCTCTGTTTGTATGCAAGGATTTTGTAACCAAGAGCAGACCTTTTCTGAGGTTACCCTGCTGCACTTGAAAGCCTGTATTTGCCCACCATTACTCCCCACCCAGAACCCGTGGCAGGCCCACTCCTAGACCCAGGCTTTCCCAGCACCTGCTGCTCAGACCTTATTGTTACCTAGCCTTTCAGTGTGGAAAGGAGATGGGGTGTTGAGCATCTCTAGATGTTTAACTTTCCCAACAGCGGCATTGTAGCCACTATCAGAGCTGCCCAACTTGATTGCAAAGCGTTCTCGTGCTTAGTTGCCTCGCTGAGTCTCACCAACTGCTGCAAAATGTGATACTGTTGATCCCATTTTACAGAAGAGGAAACCGAGGCTCAGAGAGGGGAAGGAACTTGACTGGGGTCACACAGCTGTTTCCTGCTGTACATATGGCAGCAGTGTACCTTCCCTAACATGCCGCATGTCAAATCGGGGCAGACTTGCACCAGTGGCCCTGTGCACGGCATGGCCAGGCTCTCCTCAGCCTAGAGGAGCCCTGCCAGTGGGCCCCCCAGCACCCCACTGTCCGTGCTCCCTAGCCTCCATTTTTGCCCCTTTCACTCTCTGGGCCCCTGGTGTGCACCCAAGGGAGCTTTATGGAATGGAGACTCTGTCCCAGTCAGGGCTCAGTCCATCGTGAAGGTGGCACACTGGATGGGATAAAGAATGACAACAAAAGCAGGGGAAGATTTCTTAACCCAGTGGGGGAACATCAGGAGGCTTCCAAGAATCAGACCCTGAATCAAACTTGCTAACACCCGAGGTCATTGCTGTACTGGCAGCTTCATGAATGGTGTCTGAATGAAGGATGGCCCCCACTTCTGTAACTACAGCGTCCTTTTCATCGTCTCTGCAAGGGGACCCTCTGTCCTCACAGGCATGTCATATCCTGTCACTTGAACACAGGAAGTGAGGCTGTGAGGAGTTTGTGGTGTGTGAGATGTGGGCTGCTTGACCAGGCCAATGGAGCACTTTCCACCCATGCCTGCTCATTCATTCATTCACTTCCTGTAACTGTCCCGGCCCCTCTCTTCCTTCTGTTTGGGGGACATGGTGACCAGCCGGCCCCTGCAGGAGGCAGTGGTCTCCCTCCAGTGGGATGCCCTGACCTGCTGCTTGCAGTGGGGCCTTCATAAAGGAAGCCAAGCCCTGGTGGGTCTCCCCCAGACAGAAGAAGGGACACTGGTGGGACTGGGCCTGGAACATTCCACACGCACACCTGCAAGAAACTTGTGCATTGAGCCTTCACCATTATCACCTTGGCTGGGTCAGTTCCGTAGGCACGGTTATCAGCATCTGCTGGACAGTGGGCCTGGGCTGGATGCCAGGGAAGAGCAGCCCCAGCCCACAGAGAGAGATGCAGGTAGGGAACCTGAGGCCCAGTCTTCACTCTCAAGCACATGTGATGACCAGTAGCCTTTCTTGCCATGCAGTGATCATTATTAAAAATGGTCATTATGAATGACCCACACAGCACTGGGCTATTTTCGAAGAATGCTGTAGCATCTATCCACCCTTTACAGCCCCAGGAGGCAATTGGGCAGGTCCTGGTTATAACTCAGAAAGACTGGGACATGCAGCCAAGGCCACATAGCCAGGCCTGGGCCTTCACTTCCCTGCATTCAGCTAGTGTTCATGGCACACCTGCTGTGTGCCCAACTCAGTGCTGGGAACCACTGCGAGGGTGCCGCTTTCAGGGGATACTGCAGGGGAGAAGGACATAGAGAAATGTAGAAGATAAAGAGCCCAGTGGGAATGGATTGAGTGAACTGTGCCACTCAGGAGGTGGGGAGGGCTTCCTGGAAGAGCTCTATGCGGCGGGGCTGATACTCCCCTTCCAGGGCTTGCCTTCGGGCCAGCGGGCGGGCCGGGCCCCAAGCTCAGCAAGAGTGGCGCCATCCTTGTCCCTCCCTGGCGGCGCTTTGTTGAAGCCCCCCAAGGCACCCTGTGCCCCTAAAGGACTTGGCACCCTCTCATCAGGGCCCTGGCCTGCCTCCTTGCGCTGACTCACTCACTTGGTCTTTAAGAATAACAAGAGTGCCTTCTCTTGTTGAATCCCACAACTCTGGCGGGGTGGTTGTGTGCCATCCTGTTTTCCAGGGAAGTGCCTTGCTCAGGGTCACAGCCAGTGAATCTGCCTGACTCCAGACCCTGCTCCTCCCAAGCCAAGTCTGTGTGCCCCTGTGGGTGGGGCCGGTGGGCACCCGGTGCACAGAGATAGGATGAGGAAGGGAAGGAGGGCAGTCAGGGGGCCCAGGTGTTGGGGGTCCTGACGCCTTACCCCGAGCAGGTTCCAGATCTCTTGGCCACGAGGCTGTGTCCCTTCCCACCCCTTCCCCACTGCATGCACTACCTGGAACATGTTGGCCACTGCCGCTGCGGCATGGCTGCCCCCAGCCTGCTTGTCCTGGGTGCTGAGGGTACTTGTCCCACAGTGGCTGGGAGCCCAGCACCCAGTACCTGTGGACTAGACCAGTTTTGTCACCACCAGTGGGGTCTTAGGAGGTGTTGCTCCTGGGTACTGGCTGAGCTGCTCCCAGGCTCACCTTAGAGCCTGCTGCTTTCCCCCAAAAGCCTACTGATGACACAGCCCCGTCTGCCCTTCCCGCTCCTTCCAGCCTGTTGGATGGCTCCTGTTTTCTCACTCTTACCCCAGGAGGCTCCCTGCAGGCAGAGCAGATGAAAATACTCTGCCCCTTGGTCTCTGAGGCCCTGGCTCACCTGGGGCCTTACAGAGCAGGACAAGGAGGCTCCACTCCAGCTCTGTCCCTGCCACACTGCGTGATCCTGGCCAGGCTGCTTGCCCTCTCTGGGCCTGTGACCTCATCTGGAAAGTTCCTGGTTATGCTGCGACACACAGGGGACTGGGAGGAGCTGTGTCTGCCAGGCACAGCAGCTCCAGGCATGCTGGCCCATTCACGTGGCCCCATCCTGCCGATCGATCACCTGTTCATTCGCTCAGCCCACCATGGTCACTGGACGTCTAGTCCACGTCCTGACACACACCAGGCCTGTGGGCTATGCCTGTAAACGAACCAGGCCTGCCCTGCCTGCATGGAGCTGACCGCCCAAAGAAGGGACACAGTAAATAAGACCTTGGTGGCACCTGCCAGAGCAGCTCCTGGATAGAATTGAGAAGACAACGGGGTGGGGCATTGGGCTCCCCTTCCCGCACACACCCCTCTCTCCTCAGCCACTCTGGGTCCTGAGGCTCTCTGTCGTGCTCCTCCTGGCCTCTCCCGATCCCACAACATTCCATCTGCTGCCCAGCACTGCCTGGAAGGCTCACCCCGCCACACTCTTGCCCGTGCTGGCTCCTCTACCGGGAGTGCCCTTCTCTTCACCTCAGACCTCACAGTCCAGCCTGTGCCTCTCTCCTGACTCCCCCAGGCAAATGGGTCCCCTCATGGAGCTCCTGCATGGCGAGTCCTCCCTGCGACAGACACATTGCCGGCCCCTCTGTTGTCACTAGCTGCCTGGAAGTCCCACTTTGGCTTTCTAGCATCCCTGCAGGGCCTGGCCTGACAAGGCACAAATCACCATTTTTAAAAATTGTGGTAAGATAGACAGAAAACCTCCTTTTTTAAAGCTGAAAACCGTTCCATTGTGCAGATCCACCACGTTTGCCCTTTTTAATTACACACATTTCAGCTGCAATAAGTGCATTCACAGTGTTGTGCAGCCAACACACCATCCATCTCCAGAACTTCACTTTCCCAAAAAAGGCTCTGTGCTCCGTGAGCGTAGACTCCCACCTCGCATCCCCAGCCCCTGGCGCCCACCATTCCACTCTCTGTCCCTGTGAATGTGACTGCCCTGGGGACGTCATGTGAGTGGAATCAGACAGCAGTTGTCCTTTCCTGACTGGCTTACTTCATTTAGCATCATGTCCTCAAGGTTCATCTGTGCTGCAGCAATGGGCAGAACTTCCTTCCTTTTTAAAGCTGAACACTGTTCCATTGTGCGGATCGACCACATTTTGTTTGTCCATTCACCCATTGGTGGACACTGGGTTGTTTCTGCCTTTTGGCTATTGTGAGTAGTGCTGCTGTGAACATGGGTGTGCAAATACCTCTCCAAGTCCCTGGTTCCATTTCTGTTGGGTGTGTACTCGGAAGTGGGCTTGCTGGGTCAGGTGGTGATTGGATGTTGAATGTTTTGAGGAGCCGCCATACTGTATTCCACAGCAGCTGCACTGTTTTACCTTCCCTCCAGCACTGCACAAGGGTCCTAGTTTCTCCACATCTTTGCCATCACTTGTTACTTTCTGTTTTTCTTTAGTAATAGCCCTCCTAATGGTGTGAAGTGGTGTCTTGTGTTTTTAAATTTCCCCTTCCTGAATAAAGTGTGAGTGATGAAGTTTAGCTTACAAAAGGGATGGTTATGTTTTTGTTGTTTTTTAAATGTATTCATATAACTGAGAGATTATTCATTCACATGGTGCAAAAAAGGGCTGCACACATTGTCTGTGTGGTTCCCTGCTTCTCATTTTTCTGCCCAGAGGCCACAGCTGTGTCTAGTTCCTTTGGGTCCCTGGTGAATTTCTGTGCATGTGTATGAGTGCTTCATCACTGAAGTGCTCCCTCAGCAAGCTGGTGACACAGAGCGGTTTAGTTTTCCCATCACTGTTTTGTGCTTCTGGATTTGAGCCAATGAAATGCTCAACTTGGGGGATGTGTGACCAGCCGGCCGCTGCAGGAGGCGGTGGTCTCCCTCCGTGGGAAGCCCTGGCCCGCTGCTTGCAGTGGGGCCTCCATGAAGGAAGCCAAGCCCTGTGTGTCTCCCCTAGGCAGGAAAAGGGAGGCTGGTGGGACTGGGCCTGAGCATTCCAAGATGAACCCCCCCACACACACACCTCCCAGAAGCCTATGCGTCGAGCCTTCATCATTGTCACCTTGGCTGTCTCTCCGTCCAGGTCAGTCCTGGGCACAGTTATCAACAGCTCTTTGACAGTGGGCCCCCAGATGCAGGCAGAGCTGCCAGAGGGCATCTGGGAGCGGGGCCAGCCTAGGCTGTGCAGCGCAAGGCCCCTACACCAAGAATCCGCACAGATATTTATGGGTGTGAAAATATGTGAGCAACTCTCTGAGTCTGGTCCTCACTCCTCTTGACATCCAAACCACAAAATGCATTTTGTATGATTTGAATATGCATTGAGTTTTCCAGGAATGCAACTGCTCTCGCAGTCGAGGGAAGATCAGACTCTGATATATTCGGAGCTCCGCCAAGAGCTGCCACCATTCAGAGCACCACATCACCAAGGACAGCATCTCTTGTGGTGCCAGAGTCCCCAGTGAACTCCAGCATCCATCTGAGTTTGTGGTCACTGTCACACGACCTGACAGGTGACTGTAGAATAGGCCCACCCACCATTAACATGACAAATTACCGTTTATTTTATTCTAAATTATTTTCCTCTTTTTTTTTTTTTCTGTAATGTTGCCATTCAGCCATTCTCTTGGTTCTGTTTTAAATGTGTGTGTAGATGGATCACATGACTCATCAACTTCATTTGAGAAGAGAGACGAGAATAGTGCAAAGCTCTGGTTTTAAGGAGGGGGGTGCTGGACAAGGGATCTTTGTGGTAATGGAGCTATTGTGTATTTTGATTGTGGTGGCACTTGTATTTGCCTGTATGTGTGTGCATGCGTGTGTTTAGTTCTATGCAGGCATATCGTGTGTGTTGGCTCCACAGTACAAGCAAAACAGGAAATCTACCTAAGGTGGGGGAACAGTGCAGTGTCAGTATCCTGGTGGTGATGGATCCAATAATTTTGTAAGATGTTACCACTGGGGGAAACAGTGTATATAAGATCTCTCTGTATTTTTTGTTTGTTTGTTTGTTTTAACAACTGCAAATGAATCTACGATTATCTCAAAATAAAAAGTTTAATTTTAAAAAGGTGACAGGAGGTATTGGGTCTGACAGACTGAGACCTCTGGTGATTGAGGACAGCGGACAGCCAGTGACCTCCCAGTCTCAGTTCCTTGGTGGTGCACCATGGTCACCAACCTCTACTGCCCTCCCTTCCCTGACACCTGAGACACCTTGGGCCCTTCTCTTCAAGGCTGCATCCCACCAGGGGCACTGGGGCCAGCCCCTCACCCCAGAAAGGCAGCACAAGCCCCTTTGGCTGCCAGCTGGGGCCTGGCTGGCCCCCAGGGGTTCTGAGTTTGAGACCCTATTCTGCCAGCAGGCAGTGGATGTCAGCTGGCTGATGGAATGGGGGTCTTATCCATTGTCCCCAGGTGCCTCCCAGAACCAGGGCCCCAGCCCCAGCCCAGCCCAGCCCTCTTCTCAGGTGGGCCTTCCTGCTCCCCTGGGCTTGCAGGACAGCCCTGCTGATGGCCACTCCTGCCCTCCTCTGCCCTGTGCCTGCAGCATTCCGGATGACACAGTCACCACGCTTGTCTCTGCCTCCTGCCACCACAGTGGGCAGCAGGGACAGAGACAAATAACATTCCATCAAATGCTGTTTTGAAGACGAAAATGGACCAGTCAACTAAAGCTAAAAGGTTAAGGGAGGAAGCAAGTCCTTTTTATGACTTTGTCATTCTACAAATGGACTGTTCTGTGAATTGGCTTTCAGTGAATTGACTTGTTATTGGTTGAAGGAAAGCTGGGACATGGCTGGTGAGGTTGTGGGCAGGACTGGGACAGTGAACAGGGCGGTGGGGAAGCCAGACTGGGCGTACTGTCGGCTCTCTGAGGGACCAGGCTTTGCCTGCTAGACTGCCCAGCCCAGGAGTCCTGGCTCTCCCTCCCCTGTGCATCCCATTTCCTGAGCATGATCTCAGGATATCAGGACTTGGAAGAGCTGGGGCTGCACCAGAGATACCCATCCCCCTTTATATCCCATGGCATGACCTTGCCACACTGACCTGACCTCCGAGGAATGAAGGTCCTGTCAGAGCAATTCCTGTGGCTCAGCAGGCGGCTGACCTGACCGTGGCTAATAGAAAAATGTTTTATTGGTACCGACGGCTTCATTCCTCATCAAGATGTCCCTGACATCTGCTTGGAATGGTTACTAAGGGAAGTCATACATCTTAAATCACCAGGGCCCTGGCTGAAGTTTACTGCCTGTCTCTCAGGGCCCTCGGTGGCCCCGCGATGACACGGAGCGTTTTCCTTCCATTTGCCCTCCACCATCAGATAAGAGAGAAACGCCCTCAAGTCTCTCCAACCCCTTTCCTTGTTCAGGTTTCTATCCCCTGACCATCTCTGGGCTGCGGAGAGGTTGGGCCGCCTCAGAGGAGCTCCCCAAGACCAGGTGAGCCCAGCAGATGTGGGGTCCAAGATCTGGGGGTAATCAAGACCTTTTTCTGTACCTCCCCTGCCAGGACCCCACCGCTCTCCAAGGAGCTGCTCAGATGGATCTCCTTATCTGCTGCCCAGTGGCTGTGTGACTTGGGGCAGATGACTTAATCTCTCTGAACCTATTTCCTTTTCTGTAAAATGAGGCTAATAATACCAGCTTTGCAGGGTGGCCATCAGGACAGAATGAGGTAATAAGGCCTGTGGTATCTCTGTGACCTATAGAGATTATTCCTGTCCCCTTCCTCCCCTGGATTCTCGTGGCACAGGGCTAGGCTTCAGGACGTGCTAGGACTTAAGAAATGTGAACATCTGGGAAGGGAAGGGAAGTTGGGCCATAACAGTGTATCCACCAGGAGCCTTTGGGTGGCAAACAGCAGAAACTCAAGTCAAAGGGATTTCCGTGGTTACTGTCAGTGAGTAGCCCACAGTCTGGCTTCAGTGTGGCTGGCTCCAGGGGCTCCAACATTCCCGTGGCCATGTCCTGTTCACCTTTGCCCAGGACACGTTCCTGTGTGGAGGCTCCAGCCCCCTCAGCAGCCTCAGTCCCCTGGTCAGCCCTGGGGCTCATGACCATTCCTGAAACCATCTCCATCCCCAAGAGGAGCCATGTGCTGATTGGCCAGCCTCTGTCACTTGGCCACACCTGTAGCTGGAGCATGGGGTCAGCCCCCCTGAACCACTGGGCTGGGAATTAGGAGGGGAATTCAAATGTGTGTGTTTGTTGGGATGGAGGTAAACCAAGTCTAGAAACAGGCCACCAGGTTCTGCTTGGAGTTAGAGGAGAGCCTGGCAGTTTGGGGCAAGTCTGGACGGAGCTGGTAGCCTCAGTGCAGTAGTGGCCCAGGGCAGCCAGAGCCATGGCTCAGGCACCAGGGAGGCCAGCCCAGCACCCCACACCAGGCAGCTGGACCCTGGCATCAGCACAGGGCCTGGAGTCGTGGGCTCTGTATGTTAGGGGCTCTGTGGACCTTGGTGGGGGCTGGGGATGGCATGTGCTAAGTAAGTCCTGGGACCCCTAATGTTCAGGATCCAGCTGCACCTCCGGGCTGGCACATCCCCCTCTTGCTTTACCAACTGGGACCTATAAATAAGCACTTTTTCTTACCATTTCGTCTTTCCTCTTTTCCTAGTGATAGATATTTTTAAAAACTGCCTAGGGCATTGTATGTTACATGAAAAAACTCATCATTTATTCCAGATTGACCTGAAATCCTTTTTACCAGCGTATCAAGGAGGGGAAACCCTTCCTGGCTGCTTTGAGCCTCCCTGGGGAGGAACGGTGAGGAGAGGCAGTCACGCCCATGCTGCCGGCTCTGTCACCTCGTCCCCGTCTATAATATGGGCCATTCCCGGCCTTGTGGGCCAGAACCACGGGGCAGGAAGTGCACAGGGGGTTCCTAAGCAAGAGCAAGTTCTCAG
>NC_045435.1:48023941-48025131 GCF_002776525.5 Piliocolobus tephrosceles
GCTGGAGTATAGTGGCCCAATCTCAGCTCATTGGAGCCTTGAACTCTTGGGCTTGGGTGAGCCTCCCACCTCAGCCTCCCAAGTAGTTGGACACAGGCACCCACCACCACACTGGCTAATTTTTTTGTAGAGACTGGGTTTTGCCATGTTGTCCAGGCTGGTCTTGAACTCCTGGGGTTCCTCCTGCCTCAGCCTCCTGAAGTGCTGGGATTCCAGGCATGAGCCCCCATGCTGCCTCTCTCACATCACCCAGAGGGTGCCCCCCTGCCAGGCCTGTGCTGCATGGGCAGGGGATGATAGGAAAAGCTGGAGGTGGTCTGATGGGGAGGCTGAGGCAGCTGCTGAAGCAGAGATGCCCAGGGTGCCCACAAAGATTCAGCCCAAGGCTGGGAAGAAGCAGGGGAGAACAGGGCATCAAAGGCATGGTAGACCGTGGTGCCCAGTAGTCTGGCCTGTGGGTCTGATGGGTGGCACCGCCATTGCCGAGATGGGCCCCTGGGATGGGGCCTGCCGGTGTAAGGAGAGCCCTATGGGACACCCAGGAAGGAGCCCAGGAGCACTGAGCTCCTTGTGTCTGAAGGTCAGGGGTGGAAGGAGGTCAGACTCAGGACAGTGACCTTGGTGGCCCCAAAGAGTGGAGGGAGCCCAGGAAGAGATGGCTACCCCAGGAGAGGCTGTGTCAGAAGCTGGCACTATCTCCACTCTCATGCCCTGGTGAGGGCACTACCCCTCCATCCACCTCCTGCACCCCAGGGCTCAGCCCACCCACCTGGCTGAGGGCAGCGCTCTCCGCTGCTGGCCAAGGCTACCAGCCACCCCCTGAGCCGAGGGCACCCAAGGCCTGCCGTCCTGCTGCAGCTCTCTGCCGGGAAAATGCTCTGTGTCCCAAGTGGAGACAGACGCATGGGGAACAGTGCATGCCATGACAGCATCTTGCGCCCCTGAAATAGAAGCCCAGACGCTCAGACCGAGCTTTCCAGCTCCTCCCTCTCATGCGTGGCGGGGGATGGGAGGCAGGTTGGGCTCTTTTTATTCAGAAACCAACACACCCTTGAACCCACAGGCTGGGGGTGGGTTCTGCTTCCAGGGCCCCACTAAGGCTTCAGGTCCCCTGCAGCTGCCCTCCAGGTCCTCCCCTGGATGGTGCTAACTGGCCACAAAGAGGGCCCTTACCTGCTGTGTGACTTCAG
>NC_045435.1:48025531-48057057 GCF_002776525.5 Piliocolobus tephrosceles
GCCCCCAAGGATGTTTGGAAGGACAGAGGTCATATACCAGGCACACAGTGGCACTCAGCCCATCGTGGCCCTAGCCTTTATTGGCCTCTTCTAACCTTCACGCCCCTGTGGGGTTTGCGTGGAAGTCCCCAGCCCAGCGTCTGTTCCACAGGGGTTTCAAAATTACTATTTTTTTTCTTCCTTTCTTTCTTTTTTTGAGACAGTCTCCCTCTGTTGCCCAGGCTGGAGTGCAGTGGCACCATCTCAGCTCACTGCAACCTCCACCCACCGGGTTCAAGCAATTCTCATACCTTAGCCTCATAAGTAGCTGGGATTACAGTTACCCGCCACCACTCCCGGCTATTTTTTGTATTTTTTGTTGAGACGGGGTTTCACCATGTTGGCCAGGCTGGTCTTGAACTCCTGACCTCAAGTGATCTGCCTGCCTTGGCCTCCCGAAGTATAGGGGATTAAGGTGTGAGCCACTGTGCCAGGCCTGAAAATGTTTCTTGATCAGAAGGATGTGTGAGTTAAAGCCTGAGCTGTTTTGTCACCTGCTGTCTGTGCTCCTGACCCTCAGTTGCAGGGAGCCTGGGGACAGATTTTCCTTTCATGTGGTTGCTGAGTGCAGGCATGGGATGGCGGAGTGGGTAAGGAGAGCCCTAAAACAGCAGGGAGTTTTCCAGACTCAGGCGGACTGAACTTCTGGGCAGGGTAGTTTGGCAGGATGGAGGAGCTTTGGAGGCCAACCCTGGGACAATCACCTCACTGTACCCAGTGGTAGGGCCCCGAGGCCGGCAGGCAGGGTGTCTGGGGTCCCATCCTAGCCTAACCTTTGCTCACTGTGTGACCCTGTGCCAGGCGCTTCTCCTGTCTGTGCTCAGCCACCCTAGACCAGGCCTGGGGACAGTGGGGTGTTGCCCGCCACTCACTGGAAGAGCCTGTGTGCATGTGCCTGCTTGCATGTGTGTGTGTGTAGTGTCTGCATAGTATGGGCTAAGAGTGTCTTGTGTGTGTGCTTGTCTGGCCATGTGAGGGCAGCATGGCTCTGAGGGTGTGTTGTGGGTTGGAGGGCTATCCTGTAGACCCTCCATTGGGCATGGAAAAGTCTACAGGGCCAAGATTGGCCTGGGGCCTCCACTGTACCCAGCAGGTGTACGCTGTGCTCCCCACCACTGTTTTAGGTCAGGGGCTCAGGTCTGGGAGGGCGGCTGTGAAGCAGAGGCCACCTCCATCCCCTGACTGTGTTTTCAGTCCACATGGGCAGCTGTGCCTGAGACTGAACAGCCAGAAAGCGAGTTTAAGAGCGTGTTGTTGTTGGGGGACGGCAGGAGCACATTGTGGTCAAGATAAGTAAGGCCTCTGTGTAAGGAACAAGAGACTAGGGGAACATGTATGCATTGCAGGTCTTGAACTCCTGCATACTGCCCGTCTCTGTGTGGTATGTGTCTGCTTGTGTTCACATAAGGAAATCTTGTAAGGGGGCCCAGGAGATGGGGCTCTGTGTAAGGAGTAAGAGACCAGGGGAGCGTGTATGCGTTAACAGGTGTGCATTGTGTGCCTGGGAGCCTGGTGGATATGGAACATTTAGGAGGGAGACCTTCCACATGACAACTTTTGTGTTTTTGTTTTGAACCATGAGTATACATTAGCGATTTTAAAATGAAATTTTAAAAATGTGTAACTTGCTAGGTCTGGGGTGAATTGGGTTGCTTTCTGAATATCCTAAGGACTTCCAGTGGAAGGACACCCTCAGGGAACGCTCGTCTCAGCAAATCCTCCATCCTGAGGTTGGGAGGGCCCAGAATGTTCTTCCTGGTTAGAGATCAGCCGCCTGAGCTGACTGTGGGTGGTGCAGGACTCTAGAGCAGGGAGCAGGGGACAGAGCCCACAGGCTCAGGTCAGGAGCTAAGTGGAGCCACGTATCTGTGGAGGAGGCCTGGGGAGGTCTCTGCCTTTTGGAGCCTCAGTTTCCTTATCTGTAAAATGGGAATGAGAAACTCAAGCTTCCCAGGGCAGCTTGAGGATTAAATGAGATCCTGTCAGCACCTGAAGGGTCTGACACCCGAAGGAGGTGAGGCTGAAAACCCAGGAAGGACCCCTCAGAAAGGCCAGGTGGACCCCAGAGGGTTTGCTGGAAGCTGTATTTGCCCTGTAGATGGGTGGTGCCAGATGGTTCTTTCAGGGCAAGGAGTTGAAGTTGGGAGCGCTTAGCTCCAAAGATTGCAGGTACACCCCTCCCCCAAGCCTGTACTAGACTAAGGTTTCTCTCTGCTTCTTGCCAGTCAGTGAATTGGGCCTAGAATGAACAGGACTTGGCAGCAGTCCTGGACTCGGGACCAAAGGACACTGATGCACAGGCTTGGTCAGGCTCCAGGCCACATGGTGAGGCCTTGGTCCCACCCAGACAAGCCCGGGAGAAATTGGACATGCCCTGACCCGAGACACTCATGACTCGTGCTGCTGCCTTAAGAAGAGAGTCCTTAGTGGAGGCTTTGGGGGTCACAGAAGAAGCTGGGATGGTGGTTGGGGGGACATCTCGGTGGTGCTACTTGGCAGGTGTGACGGTCCAGGTGGGCCTCTCTATGAAAGCCAGGCCTTCGTTCCTGCAGTAGATGCCTGGCCTGGCCCACCCTGGACCTGGATCCTGCACCCTAGGGCCGCTCTGCCAGGATGTTCCGAGGTCACTCTGCAAGCTTTTGTCCTTGCTGGCCCCTTGCACAGCACGTACTCCCTCTGTGACCTTGGCTCAGTGGTCGCCTCTTCCTCGAGGCAGCTCTGGACCAGGTTAGTGGGGGCAGCCCCCTGCTTCCCACCCTACCCATCCACTGTCTCCTGGTGTTACTTTCTGGATCCCTTGAGGTTATATTGTTTGTGTGTTTTGCCTGTGTCCCTGCCCTACGTGGGTGGGGAAGGCATCTGTCCTATTCAGTCTTTGAGTTATGCCTCTGATCATGGCTAGGTGCCTCCGTTTTCACATCTGTAAAGTGGGAAGGAGAATATCTCGTGTCACAGGGTGGTTGTGAGCGTGAAATGAATTAATACTAAGCTCTTAGACCTTAAAGTGGGGGCTGTGTGGAGACTAGGTTGAATGAAGCTTCGTTTCAAAGTGGCCTGAGACTCTCCTTGCCAAAGTTAGTAACTGCTTCTCTAGACAAACTCCTCATGACACTGATGGGGAAACTCAGGCCCAGACAGGTCTCACCCCAGGGCTTCTGCCTGGCTACCCTGGGCTCTCTGTCCAGGGAGACCTCACTGAGACCCCCGTCTGCCCCCACAGGAGGGAGTGTTCCAGACACAGGCGGGCTGAGCTCCTGGGCAGGGCAGTTTGGCAGGATGGAGGGGTGTGGAGGCCAACCCTGGGACAATCGCCTCACTGTCCCAGTGATAGGGCCCCAGGCCCACAGGCAGGGCGGTCTGTGGCCCAGAGCCAGGACAGGAAGGCTGGCAGTGGGTGGACAGGAGCCTTCTGTGGCCTTCTCAGAGCTTGGGAGGCCTGGGCAGGACAGGGGGCGTGAACCAGTGTAGCAACCCCTCAGGCCAGTTTATGAGGTGCCTCCAGCCGTCAGCTCCTGGGAGCCTCGCTGTAACCTCTGATCAGCCCGTTTTACAAATGAGGAAACTGAGGCTCAGACAGGGTCATGTGGCTTTTGAGGCCTGCACTGGGAAGCCCAACAGGGTCCGTCTGACCCAAGTGCCCCACCGTGGCTCCTGGGGTCCCACCGTGTGACACTTGCAAACAGCCTCACCCCTCGGGGACCATGGATGAGACCGCAAGGTGACCCAGTGGCTTTCCTGGGCTCAAGTCCAGAGGCCACCTCTTCACTTCTCTGTGCCTCAGCCTCAGGAAGCCCAGAGAAGAGGGATGACTGCGTCCTGTCCCTGAGCTCAAGGGGCACAGTGAGCCTGGGAGACCTGGCATCGCTGTTAGGCTCCCTTCTCTCTGGCAACATGGTGGGGTGGCAGGGAGGCCAGGAATGCAGACCCAGCGTGCTCTTGTTCACTTCCTCTGTGACACAGCTCATAGCCTGGCTGTGGACGCCAATGGCTGACATGTAAACCACAGGGCCAGGGCCTGGTGTGTGGGGGACAGGGTAGAAGGGTGCCCACCGCTTCCTCCCTTGCCCTCGCTTCTGCCCCAAACAGAGAAACTTCTGGAGCCCTAAGAATGGTCCAGCACTCACAGTCAGTTACTGGTAGGAGTGTGTTGTTGGTGCCACCACTGGGTGGATATCCGGGTGTACCCATAGCCCAAAAAACATCCCTCCTGTGCCCCAGCCATGCCAGGAATTGGTCCTAAAGGATAGACTGTGGCTGTGCACAGAAACCCTATTGAAGCCACTGCCTTGTTTACCAGGACCAACGAGAGACAGCCAAGCTCAACACCCACCGTGGGCAGGGGAGTGCCTGCCAGGCTCCGCCAGCTTTCCATGGGGCGAGGAGAGGAATGCTTCCAGACCCAGCAACACACTCAAGAGACAGTGCGAAGTGGGGGAAACTATTTCACAGAGTGGAGCGTATTTTTGTGTAACTAAAACACATCTACATCCAGACACAGGCACAGCCAGAAAATCTCCTCAAATATTAACACTGGGGTATCCCCAGGGAGTTGGAATGGTGGATAATTTTATTTTTCTTGTTGTGCTTCACTGTTATTTTCTAAAGTTAGTACAGTGAATATATGCGACTTATTTAGTAAGAGGGAGGGGGACTGTGGAACAGAGAGGTCTGTGGCCTCCCCACCCCTTTGGAAACTGAGGCAAATTACTCATACAACCCCTTCTGGGGCCTGTAGCAGTCTGAAGCGTCCCTTCCTCGAGCCCCTCCCGGGTCATGCCCTCACCCGAAACCACACACCCAGCCCACTCGTCGGTTGCCCCTGGCAAACCCAGTCATGGCAGCTGCCGGGGCTGTGAGCTGACTCCCAGAGTCTCCCTTCTCCCCGTGGTCCCTGCCTTCTTTCCCTTTTCCTCCCATTCCCTCTCAGGAACACACAAGGTCATCATCTGGCTGAGACAACTCAGAGCTGCCTTTGGCCACCCGGACCCCACCCTGAGGCCCGGATCCAGGTGTTCCTTCCAGAAAGCACAAGATGTTCTAGAAGAATTCTTAAGGCAGCGAATGGGTTCTTTTAAAACGGCAGAACTGTCTAAGCTTGGGAGGCTCGAGGGGATTCACTGATTCTGCGTTAGGTCTGGGAGTTTCTGAAGCAGATGGTACACATAGATGCTCCAGCAAGGATGACGTGCAGGTGGCAGAGAAGCTCATGGAAGGATGGGTAGCAGCATCCCCACAGGGAAACGAGGTTAAAACCACAGCCAGCCCCCTCTCTTCCTTTCTCCATCATGGTGGTGTGTGCTTGACTCCGCTCCTCGCCATGTCTTCCCACAAGACTTTTAGGAGTAAGTGATTCCTGGCCAAGAAAATAAAGCAAAATCGTCCCATTCCCCCGTGGATTTGGATGAAAACTGGTAATAAAATCAGGCACAACTCCAAAAGGAGACATTGGAGAAGAACCAAGCTGGGTCTATACAGAATTACACTTGAGGTGGCACACATATTGGTGCTATCTCAGGGTCACAATCATGTTGCCAAATCAAGCTGAAAATGTCACCACTATCTGGAGAGTTGGACATGTTTTATTGGGAATGTATTTTTTCTCTCTGAATATGTTATGAACGCGTTGGTTGGCTGTGTTCAGTAATAAATATGTGAGAACTTTCATTTAAAAAGAAAAAAAAAAACAGACATGGCACCGTGTACGTCTGTCCGAATGGCTAACATAGAAAGGAACAACGTGAAACGCCAGGTGGGCAGCGGGGAAACTGGATCACACACCTGTTGCCGGTGGGAGTGTGGTACAGCCATGCTGGAAAACAGTTTGGCAGTTTCTTTTAAAACTCATCATACACACACCATATGACCTACCAGCTGGGCTCTTGGGCGTTTCTTCCAGAGAATGAAGACTTGCGTCTACACAAACACTGGTCCAAGAACACTTGCGGCAGTCCTAGTCATAACAGCCCCCAAACTGGAAACTGCCCAGATGCCCTCAGCAGGTGAAGGGTTAAACACACTGTCCCAGCCATGCTGGGGAGCACTGCTCAGCAGAGAGGCAGAGCGGACCCTCCACACCCAAGCGTGACTGAATGCAGAGGGCATGGGGCTGAGTGCAGTCTTAAAAAGTGGCACACTGGATGATTCCATTTGTGTGGCACTTGAGAGATGAAAATATGATGGGGATAGAGAAGAGATGGGCAGTTGCCAGGGATGAGGGCTGGTGGGAAGAGGCAAGGGGGCTATGGAGGGTGCCCAGGGAGCCTGGTGAGGAGACGGCCCTGTGCTGGATCATCGTGGGGGCCACACAGAGCTGGGGGAGAGGGAATCACAGGGACATGCAGGCATGTGTAACTGGTGAAATCCCCATAGGCCCAGTGGGTTGTGGCTTTCCTAGCATTGATGGTGTACTGCAGGTGTGCAAGATGTTATCTCTGGGAAAGGATAGGGGAGGGGCACACAGGATCTTGTACTTTTTGTTTGGAACTTTCTGTACATCTATGGTTATTTCAAAATAAGCAGTTTTTTTTTTTTTTTTTTAAAGCCCTAGGTGCAGGAACTTGGTCTGCATTAGGGCCTAAGCGTCCATATTTCTTAAAAGCACCGCAGGGTGTTTACCCTACAGCCGGGATAGAAACACTGACCACTTCCTCATTTAGCAGAGGGAAACTGAGGCAGGGAGGGAGGTTTCCAAGGCCACGCAAGTGCTGTGCAAGAGAAGGGATGACCACCAGTTCCAGCTGAGCCTGAGGCCTGGGCTTCTGCTGCTCCAGGCTGGTGCTGGAGACTGAACGTGAGGCAGACTGTTTGGTTTTTGTCTTTGTGTTAATTGATATTGAATTATTATCTATGTACAGAAAAATACACACTTCATCAGCATATGGCTTGTAGAATTGTCACAAACTGAACACACTCATGTAACCAGCACCCGACCTCAGAACAGATCACACCTCAAGATCCCTGTGGTGTCCCTGCCAGTCACAGCCCATTCCCCCGGGGCCCTCTCCTGACTTTGTGCAGCACAGAGCCAGCACTTTTTCCTGCTCTTCAACTTTGCATCAGTGGTCGGATGCTGTTCAGAAGCAGTGCCAGGGTGTAGGCCTGGGGCAACCAGTTGGTTCTGAAAAGGGAAAGGAAGCAGCCTCCCCAGGAGGCTGTGAAGTAGGGCTGGGGACAGAGGGGGAGGGGGGCCTCACTCAGCATTGCTGGAAAGGGCGGCTTGTCTCTGAGCCAGAGGTGAAAGATGGAGGAGGGACTGGACCCCTTCCCAGCTGACTGGCAGCTCTGTGTACATGAGCCTGGACCAGGATCCCCCAAAGATCCTGGGGGTGAAGCAGGGGAAGCGATGCAGCTCCAGCAGGTAGAGCTCTGGACTTGGGGCTGGCAAACGTTTAGGCAAACTGGGTGCCACTGAGCTCGTTGCTGTACCTCCCTGAGCCCCAGTGTTCTCATATATAGAATAAGACTCATGTATTTATATATATAACAAGTATCTATTAACGTAGGGGTAATGTGTTAAAAAATATGTGTGCATGTTATTATAACATTTATATTTTGTTTGTATGTTGTTGGTATCACACATGAATATATGTAATATAATACAATATAAGGTATATTGAATATCATACAAATCTTTTGAGTCCTGTCCTAGTCAGAGCTAGCTTTTATGGAATGCCGACTCTGTTCTTGGCACTGTTTTAAGCCTTTTAAATGTATTAACCTGTTAAATCTTCCCAAAACATTACAGATGAAAAAACTAAAATGGGGCACAGAGAGGTTAGTTAACTTGCCCAAGGGCACTCAACTAGTAGGTGGCACAGCTGGGATTTGAACCCTGGCCCTCTTGGCTCTAGAACTCATGTGTTAACCTTTAAGCTCTTACATCTCAATATACACTAGTCTATGTAGTGATAATAACGATGTATCTCAAAATATGCATGCAATGGCGTTTTCTGGTTTGCAAAGCCCTTTTACTTTATGGGCACTGTCTCATTTCTCAACAGCTCTGGGAGGTGGGCGCTATTATTGCTATTCCCAGGGCACACACCAGTTGGGGTTGGTTCCAAATTCAGGTGTGCTGGGCTGAGGGTCTCTCTGGGGATCCTGTGCACCCTCACTCTGGGCCTTTTTTACTGGGGCCTGTTCCTGGCCTGTGCACTGCTGTGCTGAGTGATGAAGAAGGACGGCAGGGAGAACAAGGCCTCAGTCTTGGCTGGACAAGGCTGCAGACAACTTGGACCCAACAGGGCGGTTGACAGAGGGAAGATCTCCATTCAGAGCCACTCCTAGCTATACTGTCTTGGAGGGGCGGGGCACCAAGGCAGCTGGTGGGAGGAACTGCTGATTGTTCCAGGCCACAGAGGATTTCCTGGGGTGGGAAGTGGGGGCAGGGACACAGGTGGGGAGAAGTGGAGAGGGCAGGCAGGGGCCACTGCCTACTGTGGGGTTCAGCACTGGGCCACAGCAGCCTGCGGGGCATGTTGCATCCATCTGACAGTTTCCCGTCTTCACATGCGGACTTCAGCGACCGTACTCTCTGGTTGGAGAGAGTATTGCACACAGCTCAATTCCTTGGACCCATGTACCACAGCATGTAGGGTGTAACTGTACCTCTGTTGCGTGGCTCAATGAGTTAATACCTGTGAAGTGTTAACACTCCTGCCACTTATTAACTGCTCAAAAAATATTTGCTATTATTAAGGAAGTGAGAGAGAGGAGAAGAAAGAAAGGAAAGGAGGGAGACAGGAAAGGAAGAAGGAAGAAAGGAGTCTGCTGAGGGAGGGTGCAAGGTAGACAGAGAAAGGGGTTTACATTTGAGCAGGGTTTTGAAGGGTGAATAGGAGTTTGTGTCTGGATAAGGAGGCAGAGAATGGAATGGTGTTCTGTGTATGGGGTCTCCCTGAGCCATACCTCAGCCTCTGTGAAGTGGGAGCATGATTCCATGAACCTCATAAGGTTAATGCAAGGGTTGGATGAGGTAGTGTGTGGGAAGAACACATAGCCCGAGGTGGGCTCCCTGCAGTAGGTGAAGATATTGCTATGTTTGTCATGATGTGGCCAGAGTGAGATCAGAGCTGGGGAGTTGAATCTCTGTGGCTGTGGCAGGGCAGCCCTGGGCCTGGGAACAGTAGGCTCTGCCTGTGGGGCCCAGGAACCTGGCGCCATTTTGCGGTATCTTTGTCGCATTGTATTGGTATCATCTCATGTGGCTGGTGTGCAGCTGAGTGGCCAGGCTGGGGGATGGAGGGCTGGGTCCTCTTGTCCAGATCCAGGACTCCCTGAAGCCCAAAATTCCTTACCATACCCAGTGTGGGTTCTGGCACTGGAAGGAAGGGAAGGCCTGCTTGCCGCCCCGCTAGCTCTCCCTCCTATAAAACCTGTTGCCCATCCCAGATTGGGCACAGGACTGTGACCAGTCCAGGAAGTGAGCTCATGGCTTCCTGGCACCGCCCCTCATGTCTTCTTTTCTTCATAAGCTTTGGCAAGGCATGACTGGCACACAGGTAGAGCTGCTAAGCCCACCGTGTGTGGCCCTGGGTGGGTTCTGGCTCAAGGGGAGAGGGGTGCCACCTGCGGCCTCTTATGCTGGGGCTGGAGAAGAAGGAGGCATAGCACTATGGACGCTCCCACCCTTATGGACACTCACATCCCTAAGGGATGGAGTGTGGAGCAGGGCCTGGCATTGGGGATTTGAATCTGCTGAACATGGGATCTCCCAGTGGCTATGATGGTAGCTAGGCAGAAAGTAGCAGAATCACAGGCCAGCATGGGACATGGGAAGGAAGGTCAGCCTCCTTCCAGGAGTGTGTCCAGCAGGGCTCTTGTACGAGAGCAAGTAGGGAAACGGAGGCTAAAGCTGGGATGACCCATGGCAGGCACCCAGCATGGGCCCAGAATGTCAAACCCCACTGTGGCCAAACATAGGCCCAGGGCTGGCCTGTGCTGTGGACTTCTAAGGCCTCAGGAGAAGCGTGTGAGGCAGCGATGGGGGGTGTGGGTGCCCCATGCAGGAAGGCAGGTGGCATTGGAGGAGAGGGTATTCCAAGGGCACAGTCTCCAGGGATGAGTTCTGTGTCATAGCTGATGCGCCCCAGGTGGGCAGGTACAGGCAGTGTTGCTGGGATGGGGTCCCCAGCCTCTAGGAAAGCATCACCCCATGCCCTGAAGATGTAGAAGGTGGGGTGTACTGCCAGGCAGAGCAGAGACAGTCCTTTCAGATGCAGTAGTTGCCCCTGTGAGAGATCTGCTTTTCCTACTCCCATTTTACACATGAGGAAACTGAGGCAGAGAGAGGTGAGGGGACAGGTACCAAGTCCATGGCTAGTCATGGATGGAGGTGGGATGTGATCCTGGTTGGGCTGGCTCCAGGCCCACACCCCATAGCACAGACCGAACTTGGTCAAAGGCAGGAGGCAGGACCCAGGCTCCTGGGCCCAGATCCAGAGCTGGACGCTGAGTCTCTGGGCAGGAAATCAGGGCTCCAGGGCCCCTGGGCTCGTGGCATGGAGGCTGGGTGGGCCCAAACCCATGGGTCTGCTGAGATTCCTGGTGCAGGGCTCGTTGGGGAAGGAGCATGGTGGCTCAGGTCAAACATACCCGAGGTTAAGTCTGGGGCAGCCAGAGAGGACCTTTAACCCTGCTCACTGTGCTTCCTCTCCTTGAGCCTCAGTTTCCCCATCTGAACAGGGGGCAGTGGGACTTGACATTGCCATGGGCTAGAGACAAGGCAGCTTCTCCATTGACCCAGCAGGGGGAAGGAAAGCACATGGTTTCTTGCATGTGGGGCAGACACTCCTCCCAGGGCTGCTCAGTTGCCCCAGGACCTGTCCTGGGACCACCTGCTGGGGCCTGAGTGGACATGGCCCCCAAGGGGTTTGCTGTGTGTAGGACCATAAGTAACCCTGTCTCGCTTTTGCCACCTCAGGAGCTCCCTGGACACCGGAAGCAGCCTCTCAACTGACCGCTACAGGTACTGTCTTGCCGTCCACCCCAGCCTGCCCCAGGATCTCCTTAGGTCCCCACTGTCCATCTGCACCCAGAGGCGGGCCTCTAGGAGCCCATCAGGGGAAATTAGCTCCACCATTTGGCCCTGAAATTCCCCCAAGGACCAGAGTACTACTGACATGTCCCCTGAGAGCTGCTACAGCTTGGAGTGGTTTCCCCTTAAATCAAGGTCCCCCCAAAGAGCATGACTGCAGTCCAAGGTCCTACCCCAAAGACCAGAGCTCAGCGGAAGGCTCCTCGGAGGATCAGGCTGCAGCTGATAGTTCCTCCGAGATCCAAGGCTGGTGGGTCTCCCAAGGACCAGCCCGCAGCCGGCAGTTCCCATGACGACCAAGGCTGCAGCCCAGGGGAGAAGCCTGACAGTTTCTATTGGTGTGCAGCTGCGCTTGGTGGGAGCCGGGGTGTCTGAGGGTCTCTGCTTCTGTGTGCTTTGTATCTTGATGTCTTCCAAAAAGAGCATTTTCTGTTTTCACACACACAAACACAAAATACTGGAGACTGCGCCTAGAGGAAAGCTCCCTGGATTGGATGTCAGCAGATCCTTGTTCCAGTCTCATGGGCAAGAAAGACAAGTGACAGGCAGCCTGTCCTGGCAGTGGGGGTGACTTAGAGGGCTGTGTTCAGTGCATCGATGTGAACTGGGGAGGAGGGGACATCTGTACTGCGTTGTAGAGGTGACCAGAAGTTGACTGGTCCCCTGTTTGGGGTGGGAAACAAGTGGTCCCGGAAGGGAGGACCCTGTGTGGGGACGTGTGCAGGGTGGATGTGGCCGGGGCATGGAGAGGGAGGAGGGGAGTTGGGGGAGGTTTGGGAGGGAGCTTCGTCCTGCTAAAGAGCTTGGCTTCTGTGAGAGGGGGTTTTTGAACAAGCCCAAAAGAAGACTCACAAGGTAGTAGGCCCTGTCCTTGGAGACAGCAACCAAGGACTGGGCCCCACATGTCAGGGTTGCAGCAGATGCTATACAGGAAGGAGATGTCAGAGCGACCGACTCTGAAACTCTGGGCTGCAGGGAGTGAGGGAGTGGCCATCTGGGCCCTGCTTCCCTGAGCCAGCTGGGGACTGGCAGCCCCGCCGCGTGCGCTCCTGGAGGACACAGAGCCAAGTGGTACACACGTGTATACACATGAGCAACACGCTCACGCACTCACCTGATCCTCTGCACGGACACTCCACAGTCACACCCACATAGCATCATAATAGTACTTCCTTTGCTTAGTGAAAGCTGACAATCCTTATGGCCACCCGGCAAGTCAGGGCTATTGTTAGCCCACTCCACAGACGTCACCTGCTCAGGATTTGAGACTGCGGGGGCAGAGCTGGGATTTGAACATTTGGGTATCCTGGTGTGAATACTGCCCAACACCATAGCACACTCCCTGCCCTCATACTCACAGCTCCTCGTATGCCCATTGCACAATCTCACATGCACACACGTATACACACTCCAGAACATTCCCACAGCCGGTTCTTCTTGTAGTCAAACTCTGGCATTGTCACTTCTGCACATGGGCACACAGCCCCCATTTTGACACATATGTGCTTGCAGGCTCACACTGGTACACACACTCTCATCCCTGATGGGCTGGCCTAGAGTGCCAGCAGGCCTGTGGGTGCCTGTGTCAGGGTGGCCCCAGGGAAGGAGGCTGAGGAGGCTCCTGTAGGGGCTGAGCCTGGCCTCTGCACCACCCACCCATGCCATGGCCGCCACTGCAGCTCTGTCTGCATTGTCCACTCTGCCGGCTGGTCAATCAGGTGCCCTGCTCGAGGCCAGCCCAGGAAAGTTCTGGCATGAAGGGAGGGTGGATGGGGCTCTTTGTTCTAGGGTGTGTGGGGCCGAGCAGGTTCTGTGGCCCTGCCCACTCGGGTCTCACTGCACAGCCCTCCATAGGATGGAGTCACACTTGACCTCAGAGCCAACGCCCCAGTGCCTCACTCCTTGGAGGACAGAGCAGGGGTCAGAGTGGAGGCTGTAGGAGCCTCTGCATTCTGCCATATTTCCTGAGCACCTGCGGGTGTCGGGCATTCAGGATCCCTCATTGAGCAGTCCTGCTACCTTCACAGAGCATCTGTGGCAGGCAGGAGCACAGGTAGCAAGCAGACAAAGAAATTGGTTTTTAGCATAACGTGTCAAGTGGTGACAAGAGCTATGGAGAAAATAAATCCAGGTGAAGGGAATAGACAGAGATGGGAGGGTGGCCAGGGAAGGCCTCTGGGCCTGGAAGCACAGGAGGGTTGAGGAGCATCCCAACAGCCTGGTGGGAACAGTGGTGCAGAGGCCCTGGGGTAGAGCATGCCTAGAGGAGTGGCCAGGAGGCAGGTGCTAAGTGGGGCCTGCCCCATCCCTGCCATCTTGCCTTGGCATGCGTCCTGACTCCCAACCCTCACAGCAGCCTCAGACACAGACAGGGCCAGGATCAATGTTCCCCTTTCACAGATGAGGATACCTGAGATCTAGAGACCAGAAGAGCATTGGTGCCAGGTCCAGGACTAGGGCCCAGGACCCCCACTGCTACTGTAACTCTGTGCCCTTTTTCTGCAGTGGAAGCACAGCTCTGCTACTGGGGGCAAGCTTCTGAGAATCCCGACCCTCAGACGTTCTAGAAGCCTGTGCACAGCCTAGGAATTCAGGAACAAAGGTCCCAGCCAGTAATTGCCGCCTTTCAAAGGCACAGCCGGCTTCCTCTGCCACAAGCGTGAGAGGGAAGCTAATGTCCTTCTCTGGGGGTGTGGGGGGGTGGGGGAGGAGTGGGCAGCACTTCAGGGCTGCCGGCCCCGCCTGCGCTACCTTGCCAAACAAGCGCATCACACTCGGCACATCGCGTCTCCCCTGCCCGCCCCCGGTTATCAGCCCAAGTGGGGTGTCTTGCATCCAGCCTGGGTCCATTACAATGACACTGGGTGTCCCCCTTTACCTCTGGCCTCGCACTCCCCGACTGTACTGTAGGAGGCTTGGACCCAGCCATTTGGAAAGCTCTCCCTCTCCAGCCATCCAGGATGGATGCCTCCAAGGGAAAGTGACTACAGACAAGTCCTCCCAACCTTGGCACTACTGACATTTTGGGCAGGACCATTCTCTGGTATGGGGGCTGTCCTGTGCATGGTAAGGTGTTTAGTGACATCTAAATGCCACTAGATGCTGGCACTCTCTCCCCATTTGTGACAACCAAAATTTCTCCAGACATTACCAGATGTCCCTGCGGCAAGGGGATGACCAAGATGCCACTGGTGGAGAACCATTGCTCTAGAAGCAGCAATTTTGCTAATGACACTGAGAAAATGCCACCTGAGGTGGGAGACGTTGTTCTTTGGCTTTGCATGGGGTGGAATCAGGCCTCTGGTTCCCAGTCTGGCCCTTGGAAGCTGAGCAGCCTTGCTAGAAGCACACAGAGTCTTGTCTTTTTTGTGGCCCCAGCTCCCATCCGACGGCCTGGATGTCATCCCTCCTGGCCAGCAGCTCCTGGGCTCTATGTGCACACCTCTGGGGATGGGGTCTTCTCTGTGCCTCTGTTTCTTCATCTGACGGGGAGTGGAGAGGTAGGAAGACCTCCTCGTCTGAATGGAATGTGACCACAGCTTTGCAAACGACGTCGGGTTGTGCAAACGTGGGCCCCAAAGTGGCCAGAGGGGGTGAGTGTGGTGCCTCAGCCTTTCACACACTATTCAAGATCCTTCCTTCCGCAAATGATTATCGAGCCCCTGTAGTAGATCGGCCCTTAAAAGAGATGGGCCCCTGCCCTGAAGTAGTTGCTTGTAGTCAGGAGAAAGACAGTTAACAAGTAAACATGCAAAAGCAGGATCCTGTCGGAGAATGGGCTGTCCCGTGGAAAGAATCAGACGGGGTAGTGACTGAAGGGGGCTGGGCTGCTGTAGCTTAGACAGGAGAGGTACTGGAGTGGGACCTGACTGACGAGGAGGAGTGGAGCTGCAGGAAGTGCGCCCGAGAGCAGACTGCACGGAACCCAAGGGCGTGCCGGACTCACGGGGGTGTGGGTGGCCAGTGTATCTGGAAGCCGGAGCCTCAGATTTTCGGGTGGCTGGTATGTGAGGAACGGGCCATGGGAGGGTTGGAGCAGACGCTGGGACCAGCCAGATCCCAGGAGATATGAGGGGAGAGGTGAGGCTGGGCCGGGGCCTCCTCTCCTATTGTCTGTGACTGCCAGGTCCCCTGGCCCGTGGGGCCACCCATTCTGCCTGGGGTCCCTCTGCCCAACAATGCGCCTGGTTGTCTGTGGCCCGGCAGCTCAGCCGCTCCCCTCCCTGGTTAGCGACAGGATTCCCCTGCCGGCAGCCAATGAGCGGCTGTCATAGCGGTTCCATTTTAGATTTTATCAATGTGTCCCCGTCACCCAGGCAACAGCAGGCGCTGGGCGACCCTGTCAGTCTTCCTCCGCCTGCCCTTCAGAGCCCAGCTGCCCCCACCCCAAGCACCATGTGGCTACATGGTGAGTTTTCCCTCGCACAGGCTGAACAGGGATTCCGCCAAACGTAATTTATCTGGCAAAAGAGGCCAGTGTTTGCCTGTTATCTGGCCCCCTCCCTACCTGCTTTCCCTGGGTCTTCCTGGCCTCAGCCACTCTGGGCCAGTCAGGCGGGTGCAGGACTGCCCAGCCGGTGCCGGCCCCACCACCCGGAGCCCCAGGGCCTGGATGGAAGAACAGACTTGCAGAGCCACCATCAGGAACCCTAGCATCCAGGCCCCCCAGGATGATGGGCTGGGGGCCCCCACAACTTGATACAGCCAGAGCTGCCTTGGTGTGTCCCAGGGACCCCCAGGGAAGCCCTCAGATGCACCAGCTAACAGAGACAGCAGCAGCATGAGCCAGGCCGGGCGAGCTGCATGAATGAGTTGCTAGGCTTTTGTGCTGGCTGTTCTTTGTATTGGAGGCGTGTACTGTACAAGCCGCGCCGGGCGGGCTGGGCCATGTGAGTGGGGGCCGCCGTGGCAGGGACCAGGGCGGGCCGAAGCGGCCGGTTCTCCACCTCCCACCAGCCCCTCTCCGTGTTTCCGCGGAGACGCTACCGTGGTCCAGCTGGAGACCAAAAGGTGAAAATGCTCAAGTTCAAGGCCTTTTGCCTGGATTACTGGCAGTTCCTGTGCCTACAGCCCCTGCATGGAGCCTACAAAAGGTAAGTCGACCCTCTGGGGAGAGCCTTGGCCGCTAGGGCAGCGGGGCCTGGAGGGAAAGTTCGCTCTGAGCCTGCCCGACTGCAGGGCTTCCTCATCTTGGCGGAGGGTCCCCGCCACTGGCCAAGACCAGTGGCAGCATTTGTCGTGGTTCACTTTGCAACTGGGCTTAACTGTTCTTTCCTCTCCCTCTGGCCTGAAACTGGTAGAGTTTCTGCAGAGAAAGGGTCAGCCTGGACTGCTCTGTGGCCAGGCACTGTGTTTCATTGTTCCATGCTGCTGGGGTGAGCCCTAGGCAGGGAAGCTGCACCGGTCCGGGGTCCCGGCCTGCCCTTTCCCGGCACACTTGCTCCGACCTCGTGGGTTGGATGACTCAGGGGTTGGCCTGCCTCCTCCCTAAGCACAGGTTTGGGGAGGCAGAATTGGGGGTCCCCTGGTCAGGAGATCAGAAGACCGAAGTTCAGTTCCTTTCCTGGCTGTGTGATCTTGGGCGAGTCACTTTCTCTCTTTGAGCCAGTTTCCCATCTGTAGGGATTCGGACTTGATAACATGGATTTGAGGACTGCTCCCTGAGGTGACAGGGGCTGCAGGCACCCAAGCCCGAATGTTCATACCCCCAGCAGCTTCTTCCGAACATGTGTGTTCTTCCAGTGCACACCTTGGTCAAGAAAGACCTGCATCCAGGCCAGCAGGAGATCATTGTGGAGCCGTCGCCATGGTCACCTTGAACAGCATGTTATTAAAGACCTAGAGGAAGGAATTGTCCCGTCTATTCTGAGGGAATTAGTTTTTCCTGATTTCACACTCTGTGAAGTCTGCGGCCATTAGCATACGAGCAATTCTGGGAAAGTGTGGGAGCTTTTCTTCTCCCTTCCAGTGGGCTTTCTCCAAAGGGGGAGGGCACAGAGGGTCTCACAGCAGCTGTAGAAAGGAAGTCCCTGCTCTTGGGAGGGTGCCAGCAAGAGTGGCCTGTCCTGCGTCTGATTAGTGCAAGCCACATCAGAGAGGAGCCTGACACCCAGTGGGCCCTGAGCGCCGTGGTACAGCCTTTCACCCCACCCCTGCCCCCAGGCTTGCTTACGTGGCCTCAGGAGGGCACATCCAGCTGTCAGTGATTCAGTGTCTACCGCGGTGGGGCACTTTATATACTTAATTGTTCATCCTCATCCCTTCTGCAAAAGAAGCATTGAAGCCCCTGTGAACAGGTGAGCAGAATAAAACCAGAGGACAGGCAACTGCAGAAGAGTGGCCACAGGATCTGACCCGTCTTTCCTGTCTCGAGATGCAATCTCTCTTGAATGTCTACAGTCTCAGGCCATGTAGATGCCACAGTCCTGGGCCGGGCAGGGACAAATGAGGGACAGACCCTGCTCCACAGGGCTCAGCTGGCCAGGCACGAGTCATGGTCAGAGTCTTGACAGAGGAGCAGGGCTGGGTGCGAGAACTTCATGGAGAAGTTGACAGCTGAGCCAGGTGGTGAAGTGTCTGGAGGAGTTTGCTGGGCTGAGATGGGGAACACAGGTGTTCCAGGCAGAGGGGAAACCACGTGGGAAAAACCCAGAGGCTTTAAAAGGGAAGGGTGTCTTCGGGTCATGGCAAGAGGTCATGGAGCTGGGAAGGGGTACCAGGGACTGGGGCTCAGGACCAGGGCCTGGGCCTTGTCCTGCATTCAGCGGGGAGCCCATGAAGGATCTTAGCAAGCAAGTGGCAAGCTGAGAGTCACACTCTGGGGGCCACGTGGTCCAAGTGTGAGAGGCCTGGCTCAGGCTCTAGGAGGAACCCGTGAGAGCGCCCTTTATCCCCTCCCCTGACCTATGGAGGTTCTTACTCAGAGCCTGTACTCTTGTTCTTAAGCCCTGACTGTGCTCCAAAGACAAATGAGACTAATCCTTGAGGAGCTCCCAACCTACAAAGGGAAAAGACCTATTAACAACTCATGAATGTTAAGAATGGGGGATAAATAGAGGGTGCACAAAGTACCAGCAGCCTGAGAGAGGTCTTATTGGAAGGCTTCCTGCAGGAGGCGGCATCTGATCTGGGCCTAGATATGGGAGTTGGAATTTTCCAGACAGGGGAGGGCACTGTGGGTGGAAAACAGCATGAACAAACGTATGGGGGTGGGACCAAGCCTGGCATGGTGCATAAATGATCAGAGGTGAGGCTGAAGCCTAGGTGTGTGTCAGGGGAGGAGCTGGAAAGGAAGGTGGGGCAGTGAAGCTCAGTGAGTGAGTGTTACACATGAGGCATCGTTCTAAGCACCAATTCTGCGCACTAATGCCACGAAGTGGAGTCGTGATTCTTCCATTTTCCAGGTGAAGAAACCAAGGCACAGGGAGAAGTAGCTTGTCCAAAGGCTCATGGCCAGTCCGTGGTGCTACTGGGATTTAACCAGGGGGTCCAGCTGTGGAGGCTGCATGCTGCCAGCTGAGCAGCTCTGGCTGTCCACCCTGGCAAATGGCATGCTGAGGGTTGGGGGCAGTCATCTTTCCAGCAGTTGTCGACCAGAAATGATGATGCATCAGCCAGGTGGGCAAGAACTCAGACTTTGTGGTCAGACCTCACTGTGGCAGGGAGCTTAGAAAAGTCACTTTTCCTCCACAGCTGTGTAACATGGGGGAAGAAGGATGCTTAGCTCACCTCTCGCCCTTGTGTGAGGATTTCAAGGATAAATGCTGGGAAAACACTGAATATACAGCACTTAGTAGGGGCTTTGCAAGTGGCTGTCCTCACCCAAATGAATCCTTCCCCAGGAAGGCTCTGCAAATGGAGCCACTTGGCTTTTTGCCTGATGCCATATTCCGTTGTTAAAAACAGCGATCCCAAACTTAAGAGCATGAAAGGGGTGTTTTGCAGACAATGCATAATTAACCACTTCTAAACACAGGGTGTGCCAGGCTCCCTCAAAGCTGTTAATTATTCTTCATTAGTGATCTTAAATTAATGTAAAATATTCCTGGAGCTCTGCCAGAGGCTGGGGCAGGGGGAGGAGCGGAGCCGCTTATTTCAACTAGCAAACGGAAAGAAATCTTCACGGTGTGGAAAGAAATCTTCACGGGGCGCCTCTGCGTTCTGCCTTGGTTGCAGGGAGGTGCCTCTGTAGACTCTTTAGCTCTGGCTCAAAGGCCATTATGGGAGGCAGTGAGCCCTCTCCCAAGTTCCCAGAGCCCAGCTGACCTCAGGGTACTTTGGTTAATGAAATAGTTTAGGTGGGAAGAAAATGTGGAGGAGAGTAGTATACCCATCACCCAGCTTCCAAAATAAGCTGTTAGTGATGTGATGGACCACCCCTGTGGGCCACCCCACAAATCTGATGCCCTCCCTGCTTCCCCAGAGCTAAGCCTAAACAGTCCCTCTTGTTTGATGTGTAGATTTCCCATGCACATTTTTTTAAATTGCTGTAGGTACATAGTAAGCGTGTACATTTATGGAGTACATGACATGTTTTGATACAGGCACGCAACGTGAAATACACACTTCATGGAGAATGGGGTATCCATCCCCTCAAGCATTTATCCTTCGAGTTACAAATAATCCAATCACACTCTTTCAATTATTTTTAAAATGTACAATTCCGTTATTATTGGCTATAGTCACCCTATTTTGCTATCCAATAGTGGGTCTTATTCATTCCTTCTATTTTTTGTACCCATTAACCATACCTACTTCCCCCTTTATCCCCCAACTACCCTTCCCAACCTCTGATAACTGTCCTACTCTCTATGTCCATGAGTTTTAATTGTTTTGATTTTTAGATCCCACAAATAAGTGAGAACAAGTGATATTTTGTTTTTCTGTACCTGGCTTATTTCACTTAACATCATGACCTCCAGTTCCATCCATGTTGTTGCAAATGGCTGGATATCATTGATGGATGAGTAGTACTTTGTTTTATACATATATATACACACACATATATCTATATTTATATATATACACTTATATATATACTTTATATATTTATATATACATATATATTTATATATATGCACATATTTTATATATATACCAAGTTTTCTTTATCCATCTGTTGCCATGCACATTTTTACAACGTTGTTAACACAAGAGATTGTTTTACATGTTTTTAAACTTTAGATCATAGTATTATAAACTTCTAGTTGCTTTTTTAAAAGTTTCAATTGTGGTAAAACACACATAGAATTAAAATCCACCATCTTAACCATTGTACAATTCAGTGGCATTAAGTACATTCATGTTATTGTGCAATCATTCCCACCATCCATCTCCAGAACTTTTTTATCCTCCCAAACTCTGTACCCATTAAACACTAACTCCCCCCACACCCTCAGCAGCCACTATTCTACTTTCTTTCTCCATGAATTTCACTGCTCTACCATATGAATGGAATCAATACAGTATGTTTTTGTTGTTGTTATTTTGTTATTTCACTTAGCAGAGTGGTCTCAAGGTTCATCCATGTTGTAGCATGAGTCAGAATGTCCTTCCTTTTAAGGCTGAATCATATTCCACTGTAAGTATGGACCACGTTTTGCTTATCCTTTCATCCACGAATAGACGCTTGTGTTGTTCCCACCTGTTTGCTATTGTGTGTAGTGCTGCTATGAACATGGGTATGCAGATATCTCTTCAAGATACCACATGTAAAGCTACTTAGCACATATAAACACTCAAAGAAAGTAATAATAAATAAAAATAAATTGATTAAAAAAGCAAATTATGAAAGGAGCCAGTCAGATTGCATTCCCACTTCACCTGACTTCAGAACTGCACTGTCCCCTCAAGCCACAAAGCCACCCAGGGTGCCCCCTGTACCGCCACTCCTCCCTGGACTGAACTTCCCTGGCCAATAGATGAGGCCCGGGGCATCAGCTGTGTGGGGGGTGCCCAACAGCCTTGGATGAGCCCAGGAAGCTCGGCCAGCTTGTTTTTTCAGTCAACATTTTATTGGTAAGATTCATCCATGTTGCAATGTATAGATCTCATTGATTCATTTTCATTGGTGTATAGTATTTCATGGTACAGCCATGCCCCGGTCTGAGTATCTGCTCTCCTGTTCTTGTGTATTTTGGTGATGTCCCATTTGTCGATGTTACAGACAGGGATGCAGTGAGCCCTTGCCCCTGCCCCCTCCTTGTGCATGGCTGTGGGCATTTATGGAGGGTTTGTACCAGGATGGCACATGAGTGTCTTCAACTTTCCTAGGCTTAGTGAGCTTGCTTTCCAAAGTGGCCCTGGCAGTGTATAGCCTTACCAGTAGTGGGTGAGAGTCCCACGTCCCCACATTCTTTCTACACTCGATATTAAAAGCCAGGTGTTTTTTTTAAATGTAAAGATGAGAGAAAGAGAGATTCAGAGAGGAGAGCATGTAAATGGCATGGGGGCACACCTGTAGCTCAACGCAGCCCTAGGCATCCTGGAGTGGAGGGTGAGGCGCACATGTGCTGTTCCCCTGGTCTGTGTAGTTCCAGGCCCTCCATAGTAAGAGGCTTCCAAGAGTGGTAGGAACTCTGCCCACACGCTGACTTTGCAACCTCACCTTCAGTACACCATGGATGCCATTGTCTGGTTTGGGATGTGGGACTAGTTCTGATCACATAAGGTGCCAGCTGATCTGATGCGCAGGTTTCACAGATTGCTTCTATTAGAAGGAACAGAGGCCAGGGATCTCGAAAACACAGCATCTAGAAACCCACTTTGGGATGAGCTCCCCAAACTGCTGGCTCAGTAAGGGAGCTCAGTGGATGGGATTCCAAGCACATAGCCTGGGAAGCTGGCCGAGCTTCCTGGGCTCATCCAAGGCTGTCGGGCACCCCCCACACAGCTGATGCCCCGGGCCTCATCTATTGGCCAGGGAAGTTCAGTCCAGGAAGAAGTGTCTCTACAGGGGCCACCCTGGGTGGCTTTGTGGCTTGAGGGGACAGTGCAGTTCTGAAGTCAGGCGAAGTGGGAATGCAGTCTGACTGGCTCCTTTCATAATTTGCTTTTTTAAACAATTTATTTTTATTTATTATTACTTTCTTTGAGTGTTTTTTATATGTGCTAAGTAGCTTTACATGCGGTATCTCTGTTAATCCTCACAACAGCCTTGTGAAATGAATACTATTATTTTTTCCATATTTCAGACAAGAAAAACTGAAGGCAGAGAGGTTAAATGACCAGCCTAAGGTCACAGAAATGGAGTGTAATTTATCAACCCAGGTGACCAACTCCACTGAGCTACACTATCTTGTGTCTCCTCCACACTAATGAATGCTTTCTTACTGCATGTAACTGTCACGGTTGTTATGACAGTGTAACACATCACCCCAAAACTTAGTGGTTTAAAATCCCATAGAACTGCAACTTGGGCAGAGTCTGCTCTACTCAATGTCAGCTGGGCTTTGAAGACCGGGGGCTGGATTCCTAGGAAGCCTTACCTGCCCCCTCACCCACCCAGCCACTCACTCCCTTCCTCACCTTGCAGATGCTACTGGCTGGCAGCTGAGACCTTAGCCAGGGCTGGCAGCCAAAACACCTGCACAGGACTCTCCATGTGGCCTGGGCGTCCTCACAACATGGTGCCTGGGTCCCAAGGGCGAGCAATCCAAGCAAAAGAGAGCCAAGTAGAAATGGCCACCTTTTATGACCAGGCCTCAGAAGACACACAGCATCACTTCTGTGGCATGATCTTCACCAGGACAGTCAAAAAAGTGCTGCCCAAGCCCATGGTGAGGGACTTAAACTCTATGCCTGATCAGGAGTGGCAAGGTTCTGGCAGTGCATGTGGGACAGCAGATGAGATTGCAGCCATGTTTGGAAATAGAATCTGCCACAATAGCAAATCACTTCTCCACTCTAACCCTCAGCATCCTGGGATTGGGAAGAGGACCTAACAGGTGTGGGGGCACTTAGGATCCAGTGGCATTCAATCAATGGTGGGTTTTCTTTTCCTTAATGGAGTCAGTTGAAATAAAGTGTGGTGATGATTCAAGAGAGGGGGCAATCATTTCAGCTGGGGAAGCAGGAGAGGATTCTTAGAGTTGTAGAGCTGAGATGGGTCTTGAGGGATGAGGAGGACTTGTTACGTCCACGTAGGGAAGACAGTGTCCTTGGCAGAAGAGTCCTGAGAAGGATGTGCAGATGGTGCCTCGTGTCTGATGGAGTCTTTGGTGGAGGGCAACAGAAATAGCCCCAGGCCAACTACAAAAAGGAGCAAACTAAACTGAAAAAACTAGCGAAAAGGGAGTTTACTGAGCCACTCTTGGGAGTTCAGGGGACCAACAGGAAGCTAGAGAAGTGGATTAGGAGCCAGGGTGCCTACTCTGTACCCCCAAGGGCAGGCTCACAGCTGTGAACAAAGCTCCCCGGAAGCCCACAGCCCTGTGCCGCCACTCAAGCTGTCAAGTCTCAGGAGAGTTTCACTGGCCGAGTTCAGGTCCTGTCCTGCTCCTTGGCAGTGCTGGGATGTCAGTGGAGGAGGAGAAAGCAGGATAGAGCCTCCAGGGACCCTTGGGCTTCCGTGGGGCACAGGTTTCTGAATTCCCACCCCACCAGCACTATGCCCTATCGGGGAGAGGCCAGTCCCTGGGGGCATGGGAATGCTGTTAGGGGAGCCTGTGTGCCGGACAGGACCTGCATGTGGGCCTGTATTCCCTGCGATGGCGAGCATTAGCTCAGACACTTCCGCCGGGCTGGTGAGATTCAGGAGCAGGTGTAGGTGAGAAATACCCAAGAGGGGCAGGTTGACCAAACTGGCAGGGCCTTGAGAAACTTGTCCTCAGCAGAGTAGGTGCAGTGAAGGAATGAGAATCGAGCATCCAGAGCCGAATCCGGCTGGTTTAGAGAGAACAACTGATCTCCTAGTGCGAGTCATGGGCTGCCTGGCCTCAGTCAGCAGATCCTCACCGGGCCCATCCAGAGAGCATTTAAAGCAAGCGTTGCAGGTGTCAGCAGGCTCTGCACTGGCTCAGGCTTTCACTGTGCCCTCTACTCCTCCCTGACTGCCTTCTGTGTTAGCAAGATCCCACTGGTGGCAAGAAGCGGGAAACGGGTGTTAGGTTCATGGAGATTTGATTCGGGCAAGCGTTCTTGCTGGGTCAAGACCTTACTAGTTTCTCACCACAAACACTTCTTGCTCTTGGTAACTGCTGGATTTAGCATGTGAGATGAGTCCATCCCAAGTGACTGTTTGCACCTCAGCGGTTTCTTGGCAGCCACCTGATTGAACAGGTCCTTCCTTCCGGGGGGGAAGATCGTGCCAACCTGAGGAGCTCCACTTGCCCAGTTGACTCTATGGGGAGACATCTGGTCCTGAGTGGTTGCAAGCTGAGCCCTTTGCCCGGCAGGGCCTGTCACAGGCTGAAAAGTGTCTCCCTGAATTCATCTGATGACTTCGGTCGTAACCCCAGTACCTCCAAATGGGACCTTATTTGGAAATAAGGTCTTTAATGGGGGCATTAGGGTGGGCCCTAATGCAATCTGACTGGCGCCCTCATAAGAAAATGAAAATGGGCCGCCTACAATGGGAACACCATATTCATCTCATGTGTCAACTTGCCTAGGCCATAAGGTGACTGGATGTCTGGTCACACATTACTCCGGGTGTGTCTGTGGGGTATTTCTGGATGCAATGAACATTTGGATTGGGCTGAGTGAAGCCGAATGCCCTCCCCAGCCTGAGTGGTCCTCTTCCAGTCAGTTAAAGGCCTTAATTGAACAGAAGGCTCAGTAATCAGTAAGAGGGTCTCCTGCCTGGTGCCCACAGGCTGGGACGTCGGTATTTTCCTGCCTTCAGACTCAGACTGAAACATGGGCTCTTCTTGGGTCTCAAGCCTGCTGACGTTTAGCCTGAAGCTAAGTCATCAGCTCTCCTGGGTCTCTTGCTACCTATAGATCTTGAGACTTGTCAGCCTTTGTAATCATATGAGCCAATTCCTTATTTTTAAAAAAATGTACATACATACACATACCTATATATGCATCTCCTATTGGCTCTGTTTCTCTGGAGACCCCTGACTAATACGCCGTGTGAAGACACAGGGAGAACACAGCCACGTGCAAGCCAAGAAGAGAGGCCTCAGCAGAAACCCACCTTGCTCTGACTTCCAGACTCCAGAACTGTGAGGAAACTCGTTTCTGTTGTTTAAGCCCCGTGGTCTGTGGTGTTTTGTTACGGACGCCCCTGCAAATCAATACAGGGCCTCTCTGTCTTCATCCGTGAAGTGGGCACGAGGACCTGTCCTCGGGCTCGTCAGGAGACGCTGTCTGGGTGCGTGTTCTGTGCCCTCAGCAGAGCTCATGTGTCTGGTGTTTGGCGGTCAGGGCTGGGATTAGGGTGAGACAAGTGAGGTGTTCACCTAGGGCACAGAATTTAAGGGGTGTCAAAAAACTCAGTAACCAAGTAAACAAAATATTGAATTTTAAAATAAACACAGGCTGTTGTTTGTCTTGCAACACCGTGTGAGTATTGTAAAGGGAGAGGTCATTTCCAAAGGCACTGCAGTTTCCAGGCCCAGAGGCCCTCGTGTTCCCTGCAGAGCTGGTTTTTGAGGGTTGACAGGGACATGTGAACAGCTCGAGCAATGTGGGGCTTTAATATAATGTTTTAAAAATATTTTTAAAGCTTTATTCTTTTTTTCTACTTGGTTCAAAATATGGGGGGGCTATTTTGGTGTTTCAGGGGTGCACATTTGTCCTTCTGTGTCAAGTTGCAACCTGGCTCCGTGCAGCGCAGTTGCTGGCCCTGGGCTGGCCCATCTGCATCCTGCAGGCTCGGCCTGCAGAAGTTACGGCAGCACAGCCTCCCCCATGCTGCCCTGCGCTGTCCACTTTCACAGGGCCAGCCTGGGTGTTCTCCTTGGAAGGCCTTCCTGGGAACATTGCCCCCGAATGTGTGTGTGAGAGGCTTAAGAATCAGGGGTTGTTTCTCCATGGAGGACTGCATGAGGTCAGTTGGCAGCTCTGGATGAGCTGTGAGGATTGGAGAGAGGTACCGAGTCAATGTCAGTGCCCTCATTTTGAAAACCGAACCGTGATTATGCCAAAGAATGTCCTTCTCTTTAGGAAAGACACTTTGAAGGAGTAAGGGGCTTGAGGTGGACACGTTTCTCTCAATTACTGGGGGAAAATGTGTATGCGAGCACAGGTGTGTGTGCGTAGAGAAACGAGAATATGAGAAAGCAAATGGGATACAATGGTAACAAGTGGGGAACCTGAGTGAACGCTATACAGGAGTTCTCTGTACTCTTCCTGCAACTTTTCTGTAAGTCCGCAATTAATTCAATATCTAAAGTTTTAAAAACAGAGCCAGAGGTTTCTGAGGGCTGGCTGTAGATGCTCATGAAGTTCTCTACCCTAGACCTCCTCCACCGCATTCGTAGTCCTTCAGGTGTCTCCTCCTTACAGAGGCCCTCCCCGTCACCTTGTCTAGCATAGCGCCGCCCTCCCCTCACCTTTCACATCGCTCAGTTTTGTTTACTTTGTCACCCTCACCATCCTGGGAAATTATCTCATTCATTTGCTCAGCGTTTTTAACCTGCATCCCCTGTCTGCAAATGTCAGCTCCATGAGACTGTCTGTCTTGGTCACTCCTGCCCCTCTGCACCTGTGCCTGGCACACAGTGGGTTCTCAAGCAATATCTGTGAACAAGGGAAAGGTTAGATGATCACAGTTCTAAAGGTCAGAAAACCTGGAGTCTTGTCCTTTCTGGTTATCCCCCATGGACTTGCCAGGAGACCTGGGGCAGTGTCCTGCTCCCCTGTGGACCTCAGTTTCCTCATCTGTACCCAGCCCTATAGCTTCTGGACTGCGTGTTGAAAAAAGCCCCAAGGTTCTGCAGAGGCCAAGTCCCCCAGCTGAGCTCCTCCCTGCTGTAGGCAGGGGCCCTTGTCTACCCGCTGGGGTGGACCTGTCCCTGCCCCCAGGCTTGTCACCACCATTCCCTGATAAAGGAGAAGCATGTGGCAGAGAAGATGAGCTGCGTGGCCCTTACCTGTAGGCCAGTGCTCCCAGAAAGGTGGGTCCAGGTAAGAGTGAGTTCAGTTCTCTCCCTGGGCTTCTTTGTAACAAAAACGGGGCAGGTTTTAAGCCCAGCATCTTTGGCAGGAAACAGTATCTGTGTGAAACTCAATAACGTTGTCTTGTTTTCATGGTAACCTTCTACTTACAGCAGATGATCCTAGTTTTCCATTTAAAGGAGTGATATAAGGTTTCCTTTTAAAATAAATGTATTCAGGGGTGAAATCCAACCAATGTATTAATTTGTGCATTGGTTTTAGCTTCTGATTGTTGAAAGTGTGAAATATGTGTGGAAGTGAAGATAGCTGCTTGGTAAAGGTGAACCTCGGAGTTGTAAGGCAAATCCCACGACTGTATGGCACAGCTTTGCGCCTTATGCTTGAGTTTCTTCCACCCACTCCATGCTGTTTTTCATGTTCAGCTGTCCCAAAGGGTCTCCAGAAATGTCTTTTTACAGCTGGTTTGTTCAAATCAGGGCCCTGACAAGACCCACACCATGCACGTGTCTCGTAAGTATCCTTTTATGTAGAGGCTCCCCTTCCTTTTTTATCCTTGCAGTATTTGTTGAAGGAACAAATTTGCCTGTGGCATGTCCCACATTCAGGATTAGGCTGATTGCCTCCCTCATGATGTCATTAAAGCTGTTCCTCTGTTACCTGTAGTTCCTGTTAACTGGGAATTAGATCAGGAAGCTTGATTAGACTCAGGTCCAATTTTTTAAGCCAGATGATTTTAAAAGAAAATATTTAATAAATACTAGAATGGAAAGAGAGTGCACCACAAAGATGCGGCAAGGCTGGGCACGGTGGCTCATGCCTATAATCCAGGTACTTTGGGAGGCCAAGGCAGGAGGATCACTTGAGACCAGGAGGAGTTTGAGACCAGCCTGGCAAACATGGCGAAACTCTGATTCTATTAAAAATACAAAAATAGCTATGTGTGGTGGTGCATGCCCGTAATCCCAGCTACTCAGGAGGCTGAGGCATGAGAATCACTTGAACCTGGCAGGAGGAGGTTGCAGTGAGCAGAGATTGCACCACTGCACTCCAACTTGGGCGACAGAGACTGTTTAAAAAAAAGATTTTAGACAGAGCATGATGGCTCGCGCCTGTAATCCTAACACTTTGGGAGGCTGAGATGGGAAGATTAGTTGAGTCCGGGAGTTCGAGACCAGTCTGGTTAACATAGCGAGACCCCCTCTCAAAATAAGTAAATAAGTAAAGGTGGGGCGAGGGTGGAGTTGGGAATGGTCTGGGAATGCAGGAAAGCAATGGAGCAGGTTCAGGCAGCAGACTTACTTCTACAGGTCTGGGTGTTGGGAAATAGCCCAGAGGCAGCAGATGACAAGGAAAGGAGGCAGGGAGGCCAGTGAGGAGGTAAGGGCCAGCCCAGGGTGCTGCAGTCCTCATTAGTCCTCACCAGTCCTCTTTGAAGGGGATTTGTGTGGACATGTGCGCGCATGCACGCACACACACATCTCTCACACTGCATGTGTGCACACACACACGCACAAGGGGAGGGTTCCCGTTTGGCCCCCCTTGACCTGCATGGCAAGACCCAGGGAGTCAGGATACAGGGGCTAAAGAATTGAGGCCTCTCAGCACAAGAGTGGGGGTTGAAGGGAGTAACTTTCTCCTTTGTCTAAGGAAGGGGCTAGTGAATAGGCACAGCCTACAACAAAAGGGATTTAGGTTAGACATTGAGAAGGACTTCCAAGTCAGCCGAGGAGAGCCATGTTACGTAGCAGTTATGAAGCGTGTCTCAGAGCAAAGCTGCTTCGGTTCAATTCCCTGCCCTGCCATGTTCTATCTGTGTAGCCCTGGGCATGTCTGTGGACCTCTCTCTGCCTTCCTTTCTTTATCCTATAGATGAGATAGTAACAGCACCTACCTCATGGAATGGGCCTAAGCATTAAATGAATTAGTCACACATAGAGGAGTGGCTACAAGAACCATTCAGTAGCCCTTCGGTATCACCATTCTTGTAGTGTTGATGGAGAGCTATGTCACCCTGGAAGTTTTAAAGACAGCCACAGCCAGAAACTTTCAAGGCTAGAGGCTTAGATGGGCAGTTGCTGTATATTCGTGATCTTCTATATAGCTTTACACAGTGCAGTCACACAGCAGTAGCTCCTTCCATTTGCTTCATCTTCACAACCCCTGGAGATAGATCCTATTTTTCTCCCCATGTTGTTGATTAAGAAACTGAGGTAGGCCAGAAGGTATGAGGAACGGCTTGTGAGAATCCCTTGGCCAATGCAGGTCTCAGAGTCAGGACTTCTGATCTGAAGTCCCAGAAGTCCCAGATCTGTGGCTTCCTTGCTGTGTGACCTCAGGGCAAGTCACCTCCCACCTCTGAGACTCCATTCTCCATCTCCAACAGTGAGGAATGAGGCTGGAGTCTCTGGTTCCTATGCTGTCTAATTTCCTTGCATAGAAGATCTGAACACAAACCCTGATGGTCAAACCCGGTACCATCTGCCCTCCCCATGGCTGAAAGGAAACATGTCAGAACCCTCAGAAGGGACAACCTATGGGGACTGGCTGTCACTTTGACTGATTGCTAATGTCAGTCCTGCCATCTGGGATGCCATCTGTCCCACAGCCATGACACCTGCAGAGGTACCCAGTTCTAGGGTCTGGCTCTGCCCTGACCCCAGTTGAGGTCACCTTAGCAAGTTCTTGGAAAAACATCCCCCAAACAACCTCCACCCAGATGCTCAAGAGCTGCTCAGGATCCTGTTTCTACCCTCCCATGGCATAACTTGATAAGATTGTGCAATTGTCTTTATACTTCCTGCTGGCCTAGCCTGGCCCAGCCTCGGGGGACAGCTGACAAACAGAGGCCAGACGGGAAGCAGACCCTGGCCCCAGATCCCACCCTGGCAGGTCATGTCCCTTATCTGGGACTCAGTTTTATTTGCAAAATAAGGGCAGAGGGATCAAGTGAGCTAGTTGTTCGTTCACTCATTTGGCAGGTATTCATTCATTAACTCCCCCTCTGAGCCAAATCCTATGATTGAGGCACGAGAAATGGATAAGCAAACCCCCTATTTGCCCTCCTGTCACCTCCAGTCTGGGATTTTCAGCCCTGCGGGGCTGTGAGGGGCCACAAGCATCTCTGGAGCTGAAACAATCATGGGCAGCTTCCTGGGGGAGGTGGTAGCTAAGTGGACCTTGAAAGGCAAGAAGGAGCGGGGGATACAAGAGGTGTCCTGTAGGCCAGATGCTCACAGATGTATTTGATTTGGCTTTCATAGGATTAACCTACATATCATTGTAAATTTGACTTTACTGCAAACATATAAAAATCAAGAGCTTTTATGTAAAAACCTGGATTTCTGATATCTGAAAAATCAGAGCCCTTACTCCTGCAGAGCAGCCATCAGCCAGAGCCGAGCTGTAGTTGTTCTGTTTGACCAGTGGGAGTGCCCCCATTCTGCCTTGCCTCATCATCCCTCCAAATCTGCTCCCACCGGCCATCCTTGTGTTCCCATCACCGTGGATGGAACCTCCATTTTTCTAGTTGCTCAGGCCAGAAACCCAGTCATCATCTTCCACCCCTCTTTTCTCTCTCACCCCCTCATCTTTTGATCAGACATTTCTACCGGTTCCACTTTGAGAATGTCTCTAGAATCCAACCTTTTGTCCCTACCTTCCTGTCCACCACCCCAGTCCAAGCAACAGTTCCTCCCTGGCCCCTGCTTGGGCCATCGCCCCCTTGTGGTCTCTTTTCTGCACAGCAGGTAAAGTGAGGCCCTGCAGGCCAAGTCTGGCAACTTGGATGCTGGCCCTTTGTGCTCCCTAAGATGGACTTGGGGAAGCTCTTCTCTGCCTTCTTTCCCAGCTCCTGCCCTGAAGTGAGTGCCCAGCCCCTGCCTGCACACCAGGATATTAGTGGCCATCCTAGGCCTGAAACAAGATGGTGGAACTCAGGATGCCAGCTGCCCGGGAGGCTGGGAGCCCACCACTGTCCTCCAAGACCCAACGCTCTTAGCATCCTAGACTTTCATTTTTCCATTTGGAAAATAGGGGCACCCCAGCACCCCATTCTCAAAAGGCCAGTGCTTCTTGAGAAGGGGGATTCAGGGTTTTGAAGTTCAGCCAACTCGGTGTGTGTGTCTTCCTGTGTCTTGCATGGCTCGGCACCATTGGAAGACTGCAGATATAAATGACAAGTGATTTATTTTGTTTTCAGCCTCCAGAGCTTCAGCTTTAGAGTCAGATAGGCAGAGCTGGGTTTATATATCATCCTGAGTATCTAACCTTAGCATCTGAACCTCAGTTTATTAATTTAAAAAAAAAAAAAAAAAAAGCTGGGGAGATAATAATAACTGCTATTTCATAGGGTGATTGTGAAAAGAACTAAGCTGCATAGATCTCCCCA